>NC_072779.1:23731331-23981331 GCF_022539595.1 Amphiprion ocellaris
CCACAGGTTTCCTGAACAGCAGTTTTGAAGGTCAATGTGGGGGCTTGAGCCGTCACCATTTTGGCAGTACCTGATTCCTCCTAACTTATGGTTTAAGCATGCATTGACCCTACAGTGAAGCACAGCAATGGCAGTTTCATGATACAGGATGCAACCCTGTATCATGAAACTCCCATCGTTGTGAGCAGAAAACGTGTTGAGGAGTTGACATTTCTATTAACCATAAATGCCTGTACATACACCAAAATACTAACAGATAAGATATGGCAACTGCCTGCACTTATATAGCATCTCTTTAGCCTGAGTTAGGTTCGGAAAAGTGTTTTACAGTGTGTTGCTCAATGACACACACACTCACACAACAGTGGCAGCAGAGCTGCCATGCAAAGAGCTCATCTACCATTGGTAGCAACTTGGGCTCAGTGTCTTACCCAAGGACACTAAAGCACATGGAGAGGGAGGGGATTGAACCACCAACCTTAAGATTAGTGGACAGCCCACTCTACCACTTGAGGCATAGTCACCCATGACTCCCAGTCTGTAAAATCTTTGAAGAAGAAAATATACCAACAAGATAATCCAAATAATCCAAAGCACACTGCCAAAAAGAGTTTATACAGGAGCACAAAGTGAAAACCTGGACATATACTACCATTCAAAAGTTTGGGGTCACGCAGACAATTTTATGTTTTCATGAAAACTCACACTTTTATTCATGTGCTAACATAATTGCACAAGGGCTTTTTTAATCATCAATTAGCCTTTGAACATAATTAGGTAACACAATGTAGCATTAGAACACAGGAGTGATGGTTGCTGGAAATGTTCCTCTGTATCCCTATGGAGATATTCCATTAAAAATGAGCTGTTTCCAGCTAGAATAGTCATTTACCACATTAACAATGTCTAGACTACATTTCTGATTAATTTAATGTTATCTTCAATGAAAAAAAATGACCTTTTTTCAAAAATAAGGACATTTCTAAGTGACCCCAAACTTTTGACTGATAGTGTATGTAATACCTGACTTAATTCAGTAGGACACCTTTTGGGCATTCTACTGAATTAACTCAGGTGACACAGAGAAAGACACAAGCCCTCTAGCAATAACCAGCTGAAAATATACTCTCTGGCAGATCAGTTCTCCAGAAAATTGGGCGACACTGTTATCCTTTCACGCTGAGGAAGATTGGGTCTGTCCTGAAAAGCAGAATTGTTATAAGCATAGAACCCTTTCACATATTTGTCTTTTACCAAAATGAACTCTCACTGACAGAGGTGTGAAAACTGTTAATCTGATAGCCCTGAACACTTATAGCAGTAGCTGTAGTTTGGCTATGGTGGTATTTCATGCTAGCTAGCGTGATGTACACAGACAATAAAAATGAATCAATTTCTAATCAGACAAGAGTGCAAACCAGATAGACAGAGTCAAACTGGTATGACACACTGGAAAAAACTAAAACAAGGTCAAAGCAACAAATGAAAATCAATATGAAGATGACAGAGAGGGGACTTGTGGTCAGGTGTTTCCAGTCAAGGAAGAAAAGTACAACTCGTACACGATGAGCAAAGGAAAATAAAAGCATGGCCACACAATTTTATTTGTCCTCTGTGGACGTAGACCTTTGTGCTTAATATGCAAACTGGCCTCCTCCGGTTTCAAGTAAAGTAACCTGAAAGAGACTTATAAAACCACATAACCAAAACCCAATGTAGCTTATTTACCTGGGAATGAATGATAAAAGTTACAAAAAAGCTTAACTGCTCATCATGGTATTAAGGTAATCTTCATTTTATTGTACTGTCTGTATTCCATTGTCGGTTGTCAGATAAGTAGGGACTTCAAGTGTTTTGTGGTAAAAGGGGCTTTTCTGTGAACTTGGGTTCAGTCATGGTGGCTGCCGTTCAATAAGTAGTGAAGATCACCGTGATATACCATAGCTTGGCTACTACAGAAGGCTCACTCTGCACCAGCAGCCTCAGTCTGAACATGAAGAGAACATGGAATCATCTTAAGCTTAACATATTTTGAAAATGCCAAATTACAAGCTTTAAAGGTTGTTTTACTTTTTTATTCATTTTAATGAGGCTCTTCCCAGCAGATACAGAAAATCACAGGCAATGAACTTGACATTTCATATTCCTTATTGCATCTATAGAGAAGTTCAAGCTGATTTCAAAGTTTGTTATGTTCATTCAAATGTCTACTAAAATGAATGTTGTTCTTTTGCCAGAATCATTAATATCCCCAAAATAATATACTAAAGTACATAAACTGATAGGTGTGATTCCCGAGATAGAGTGCTTCTGCTCGACAGAAATTGCCTTGATTTCAGGAAAAAGGTTCATCGATATCTGGCAGATGCATCTATGTACAGTACCATTCAAAAGTTTAGGGTCACACAGAAATGTGCTTGTTTTTGAAAGAAAAGCATTTTTTTCAATGAAGACAACGTTAAGTTAATCAGAAATACAGTCTAGAGATTGTTAATGTGGTAAATGACTATTCAAGCTGGAAACAGCTGATGTTTAATGGAATATCTACATAGGGATATATATATATATATATATATATATATATATATATATATATATATATATATATATATAGTATATATATATATATATATATATATATATATATATATATATATATATATATATATATATATATATATATAGTCCTATAGCTGGAGACTTTTGATATGGCCACATTCATACTTTTCATGCCTGACATTTTGTGTGATCCCAGCAGAAAATATGAACTTTTACCACACTGCGTTTTACTTGGCTGCACCATACCTATTGTATTCCATTAAAGCTAATGTATCCATTCCCTAGCTCAGTCCCCTGTGAGTTGCACAGGGCTGTTATGTCAGCCTCTGTGGTGAAACACATGGCTGGCTCCTGATTACATTGGAGACATATTTGTGGAGTCAGTATGGGAATGACTCTACAGGTATGTCTTGTTTTTTACACTGAGTGACAGAACAGGGGTAGACATATGCTAATGTGACATTATCCAGGGTGTACTCTCTCTCAACACATCCACACACAGACGTGCTCATACTCACACACATCTAGAGAGGAGTAGAGAAACGAGGTAACTGCTACTGATTAATCAACACTGCTCTTTTGCAACAAGCATAAAGTGTATGTGCATATTAGCAAGTTGTTTTGGTAAAGGGTAAGGCATTTGTTTGACATGATGCATGCCTTTTTGTGTTAAAAATGCCATTGGTTTGGAAAGTATTCCGTAAGGATCTACCCCTCTGTGTGTGAGTGACTCACCAGAAAGACACACTAGGTTTCGACTGCTGTTTTATATTGCTGCTGAGTGAACTGCTCAGTATTCATGTTTTATTTCTTTCTTTTTTTTTTTTTGTCATCTCGGAGTCAATTCCACTCTAAGATCTTGTCTGTCTCGGAGCAGTGAGCACCTGTGTAGCACTGCTCCTCTAAATGGAGTGTCTGTCACAGGTGAAGTGCAGTCACCCCTCTTTTGCAAGGATTTCAGCAAGTGTGTGTGTTTGCGAGTACATCTGTACCTTTGTATGTACGTTCACATCTGACTGAGGCTTATGGCAGACGATTAGCCACGTCTGGCAATTTGGCAAGAATTCACTCAATTAGCTTCTTCCCATTACTCTATCGAATCATTATAACAGTGTCGCCTTGCACATTAGCATAATGGCAGTGCCAATGGAGCATACTGTATTAGAAAGATTGTGTCAACTTACTCGGATATCTGTCTCTTATTTTTTCTCTTTGTTGTGTCTTTTCATTTCTTCTAATTTAAATCCACATTGAATCATGTAAAGATTGCGGATCAGGACTCTCAGACACAATATTTACAGCTCTAGTAGGACCAACAGAGCTGGGGTTGCAATGCTTCCTTTGTGTTGTGCAGCAGAGGCATCCGACTCATGGCTCAATCATTGTGATGCTGATACAAAGCAAAATAAAGTGCCCTTATTATGTGGCGAAAAGCAGAGCCAATGCAACCTTTTTGACCGAGCAGATCACAATGCCTGAGAGAACAGAACTGCAAAAACAGTACAGACTGATAAAAGAGTGAAGACTGGATGGAAATGGCATGAAAATTTGAAATAAAGATTTGATATTCAAATGTCCAATAGTCCGTGTTAATGTAATACATCATGTGCATTAGTGTAATATTTTCCGTCTGAGAAAACTGCTGTCGATAGCTGTCATAAAGTTAAGCCTCCAGAAAGACTTACAATATGCATAAATAATAGCAGTAACAATCAATTTATGATTGTCTTCAAATGATTCTGAGCCATTTACTTCAAACACGACAAGAAAGCAGTAGCACTGAAACGTGCCTGAGGCTGACCAACTGACAGTCTGTTAGTAGTAAGATCAGATAATGACAGCTGTGTCTAAAGAACTGCAGTGATAGAGTCAGGAATCATCAGAGTCGTGCCTGTGAGGGGAGGATGGTGCACGATTTTAAAATAAATGGAAATGGAAATAAAATTTAAGTTGCTGAATTTTATTTTTAAGTGGACATTGGTGCATTTGTCTGTTTCAGTTTGTTTAGGCTGTTAATGAGACTATGGTTAGAACAAACTGTGACTGCCCAAAAAGACAAGTCTTTGTCCACTTTCAA
Organism: Amphiprion ocellaris; assembly: GCF_022539595.1. Lineage (NCBI taxonomy): Eukaryota > Metazoa > Chordata > Actinopteri > Pomacentridae > Amphiprion > Amphiprion ocellaris. The sequence continues at coordinate 23,735,968 of NC_072779.1, forward strand.
GTTAACCTAAGCTCCAGAGTTCTGTGGTGTAACTATAAAACAATCACCCACAGAATTCTCTGAAAGTAGGTACAGTAAAATTCAAAAGTTTGGGGTCGCCTAGACAATTTCATGTTTTCCGTCAAAAGTCGCACTTTTATTCAAGTGCTAACATAACTGCACAAGGGTTTTCTAATCATCAATTAGCCTTTCAACACCATTAGCTAACACAATGTAGCATTAGAACACAGGAGTGATGGTTGCTGGAATTGGGATAGTCATTTACCACATTAACAATGTCTAGACTGTATTTCTGATTGATTTAATGTTACCTTCTTTACCAAAAAAAAAAAAAAAAAAAGGATTTTCTTTCAAAAATAAGGACATTTGTAAGTGACCCAAACTTTTGAACTATAGTGTATATGCTGGATGCTTCTGTGAATGATAATACATTACTTACACTGTCAGATGTTAAGTCACGCTGTGGAGACATAAAAATAGTTTCTGCTGCTAGAAGTAAGACTGTATTCTTGAATACAAACCTAATAATGTGTGTAAGGCGTATGCTTTCCAGAGAGGACATTGTGGTCAAATTTCAAAGAAACTTACCTTGGTCTTACTAATAGTCAATCAAAGCTATAAAGAACTTTGCAACTGTTTTATTCCTCTTTGCTGAAGGAGTGTAGTCTGATTGTTTTTGAAAGTGGAGGTGTCTGATATTTCATATGCACCCTTTTTTTTGCCATATTTGTGTATTATTTTTCCTCACATCAGGATCAAACAAGTAGCTATTTTGTTCTGCTCACCGGTTTCGTCAGTCAACACACGTTTAATCATCTGTTCTTCCACAGTTAACCGAACCACCACAAAGACACTGGCAGCTTTGTTTACATATAACTTGGAGCATAAAACCAAATTATCTAATGCATATAATGTGAGCTCAATAGAAGCACACAAACAAACCTCATTTGTTTTTTTTCTTTCTCCTGCAGATCACTGAGCTTATCCATCTGTATTAAATGTTAAAATACAAAAACATCATCTCATATTTAAAATAAATTTATAATAATGCAGAATATGAAGCTCTTCTTGTTGGCTGTCAAGGGTTTGAAAATGACCAGGAAAATGATGTAAAGGGGAACGTTAAATAGAAAAACTAGGTAGCTGGCATCTATGCAATTTAGAGACAATTAAGAGGATGAAAATCTGTTCTTTCTTTAATTTAAAGTCAGCTATGGCTGGTTGATCCTATACTTAAAAGCACTGGGCGACAAGGGAAAAAAGAAGGTCACAGCATATTTGCAAAAAAAAAAATGAAAGCCAGCAGCTTGAAATAGTTTTCTGAAGAAAATATAAATAAAATAAGACAAAATCACCATAACCAAGTCAGTGTGTCACATTATTGTTTGTCTGTCACTTAAGCATGTTATGGAGGGTAAGAAAAATTATTAGAAGCATTAAATATGAGTCTCTCCTGAATAAAAGCATGAAGGCAAGACTAGGAGAGCATGAAATGTCATCAGGATATCCAAATCACATTCTGCTGGAGCCAAAGTCTAATTAAAAACTCTTGGATTTCTCTAGGAAAAATACCGTTCCATGCCAGGTGGCAGTATAGTCAGTGCTGGATGCATTAATACAGAGTGTTCTCTTCAGTGATCACTCATTAGTGATCTTATACGGTACTTTGGATAAGAAGGTAGCTGATAATCATACTTAAAACACAACAGGAAGTTGGCCATTTTAAATTGTGTGACGTGTTTTGAACGATTTTGGACCAATTTTTGGGCATTTTCAAAAGCTATAAACTCAAACAGGGTAACCCCAACAGAGCTCACATTTGGCCAGAATGTGCACCAGGCAAGGGTGACTAAAACTTATCAAAATGCTCCTCAAAAGTCCGAGGGAGTGGAAATGGTGGCTGATGAAAGTTTGACAATTCCCCATGACACAGGAAATGCTGTCTAACTAGCCTGTACATGCTCCCATCTGAATCAAAATTTACATGTGTGATCACAGTTCAGCCCTGATAGCAGACCTAGGCCAATGTACATTCACAGTGATAACTCCACCTGGTGTACAATTCTGATAGGTCACCATCAAAAAGCCCATAGGCCGAAATTGACCCTCAGCCACAGGGCCACCTGGTGGACATGCTTGGATTCACTGACCAGCAAGGATACGAGGTCCTGACCGACGCTGCTTGCAGCTTTAATTTACAACTGAATCCTTAACATCTTCAAGTAATTTTTTAGTTTTTACAATTCTGAAATGTAAAATGTACAACTCAGTTATTTTAAATAAAATGCACAATAAACGCATTAATCTATAAAATGCATTGGTTGTAAACAAGTTTCCAGAATATAATGAGCAGATCACACAGCAAGCCATTTCTCTATCAGCCATTAAGTGTGACCAATCTGAGGAGAGTTATTGTGTGGCTTTATGGATGCTTAGGTATTAATGTCTGATGACAAGGGGGATCTATCTACCCTGTGCCCTCACAAGACACGCTCCAGTCTTCCTTTAATTGCACTGATTGGTAGCTTATATTTAATTTGAACTCAATTATGCTGTATAACACACAGCCAGAGAGAGTACAACACAAAAGCAGGGACTTCAATTTAGAGCCTGTGCCTGCAGCACCTAAACAGCAGACTGGAGGGTGACTGGCGATCGGGCAAAACTACAGTGGTTGCCAATAACAGCAAAGTAATACAAAGCTAAAAAAAGAAAAATGCCAGCTCATAATTAAGAGGTACAAAATTATTGATGGGCATTGCAGTGATAATTTATCCATCACAAAATAAATTCTGGACAATGAAAGCAACTTGTGCTGGAAAAAGTTTTGGCTAAGTGGATGTCAGAGAATGTTCATTACATGTCTGCTAGTCTTTATAAAGTCCCCATTATGTTGTCAGGATTTGAGATGAATATTATCTGTCCCAAAAACAACAAACAGCAAGCAAAATATGTGTTTTCTTCTGAAGACTCAAAGTATCAGTGGCTAATCTGAAGCCAATATGTACTCAAACCTAATCAAACCCATATAAAATAAGAAAACTAAGATTTTCATATTAGCTCCAACAGTAAATGCATTATTCCAGAATTGGAGGAGATGTTATGTCCCACTCATCAAATTTGAAATAATCCATGTACAAAATACTAAAACATGCAGTTGTTGTGTAAATGTACTTGTCCTGAGACCACAATTTTAAAAAAAAAACTACGAGAAAAGAATGTTTGAAGATATTTTTTAAAATACCAACCAAGTCTGGAGTTCCCCCTAAAATGCCATTTTTCTCTTGTCCCACACATATGATGACAAAATTGAATCTTGAAGTTAAATTGAACAGGTCAAATGAAATTGTGGGAATATATTTTTTTAATCAACATAATATTTTAGATAATAATTATCATGCATCAAAAATGTGTCCCACAACATGAGTGCAACCCTGTCAGCATAACCTTTTTAGCTGGTAGAAGAAGAAGAAAACAGTGATACACTGGGATTTATATCATCAAACAGTTTTTTGAAAAGAATGGGCTGAGAAAAGTTGATTCCTCTCTTCTATTTTTCATATTTTCAGAACATTGTGAGCTTTGATTGAATGTCTTACTCTACTTCATGCAACCCTGTTATGCTTATTATCAGTATAAAACAATTTTTTGTCTCATAATAGTCACATATAATAGTCAATATTTAGTCACATAAGTGGCTACTTCCACTTTTCTCTGTTACAATCTAAATCTAAAAATATGATTCAAGTAAACATCATGTGTGTTGTGTGCATGCAAGACGGCTGAACATGTAATTTGACAAATTTTGATAGTGCAGGAGGAGGGGAAATCAAAGGATCATAGGAGAAGGTGAAGAGTGGATACGTTTTAGTGTTCAGTCTGGTGTGTGTGTGCAGAATGTTTACAAGTAAAGCTCATTGGTGTACAGGCCACAGGTGGCACCACTGATGGTCATCCTGCATGGTCACATGACAATGTGTTGCCTATACTATTGGAGGCAAAGTTTCATACATTCTGATCATGTATCCAGTGGCTTTTTATATTGTAATCATTGCTGAGGTTAATGGTCAAAGGTGTGTTTTGATTTAGTTTTTACCTTAACAAAAATATGACTGCACCATGAACAAAATATATATTGTACATTTGGGTTTTAACTTAGATCTATTGCAGTTCATTATTTAAGAGATACACTACTGTATTCACTACCAAAAGTGGGTCGAATCCGGCCTGCAGGATGACTTTGCAACGTGTAAAAATTACAGATAAGACATCAACTGCAAATTTTAAATTTGCAAAACCATAAATTTAAAATAATTTCTAGGTCTTGACAAGATGTTTTGATCATAAAGTAAAATACTATATCATTCAGTTCCAGATACGTGAGATTAAATGTTTTGTGCATTTGTAGACACACTGTGATCTGTAAGTTGTCATAATGTGGTTGAAATTGTGCATGTTTGGTAAAAAGATAGTTCCTTAACAGTGAATATTACCAGAATGTACTTTTTTACACTAAAAACATTTGCACTGGTTATTTATAGGTTGTTATGCTCTGATTTTACTGGTTCAGTCAACTTGAAATTAAATTGGGCTGAACTCTATGAGTTTGACACCTCTGGTCTAGACTGTATTTCTGATTCATTTAATGTTATCTTCATTGAAAAAAATGCTTTTCTTTCAAAAATAAGGACATTTCTAAGTGACCCCATACTTTTCAACAGTAGTGTCATTACTTGCATAATTTTATGCTTTTCACAAATTTACATGTATTTTCACACAGAAATAGATGTAGCCCGATATTGCTGTAAATGCCATGCAACAGTTTGAGCCCTAACACTCCCTAAAGGATAAAACCTACGAACTTCATCACCCTCAAAAACACTGGAGAGTGTCCAAAGGCCTCCCAGTTGTGCAATCAATATGTGCCAAAAACAAAATTAAAAACGAGAAAGCCGTGTGTAAGATTCAAGCATTTGATTGTTTTGGTCAGTATGTGTGTAAAGTGAGACAACTAAAAGGCTGCATCAGTATGAAGGCTGAGTACTGTACCAGAGCAGCGTGTGTTGGTGAATGCGATGCCCCAAGGCAGTCCACTTTCAATCAGTCCCAGCAATTTGTTTCACTTACCTGCAGAGAGAGAGAGAAAACAGAAAAAAAAACCCAAACAATTACATCGTGCATTCAGAGTGTATGCCGCATTAGCACAAAGAGTGAATTTATTTGTTCACAGCGCTCTGCTGTGGCATGGAATGACCACAGGGAACGCACAATTTGATTAAATTGACAGATCAATGGAGATGTGATAGCTGTATGTCTCATGTGACACACAGCTATTTGAGTGTGAATACGTGGTTCTACTGCATGTAGTAGGTCACTTCTTCAAAATGCAACGCATCAAATAAAAGGCTGCACGTGTCCTCTGACATTTCTGTGGAGGTCATGAATTTACACCATAGGTAAACTTCATCAATGAATTTAAAGCAACTGCAATCTATGTAGCTGCCCGGTTAAGGGATTATAGCAGATAAGCAGTAAAAACCAGATGCTTCATACAAAATGGGTTTGTGTTGGTCAGCAACCAGCTGTCTTGTTTTTATAATTTTGCATTTATTTGCTCAAGGTTAGTAATGAGCATCAGATTGCTGTGCTTTTTAACTGTGCAGATGAATAACAATGGAAACTTATCAGTAGTCTCAGAAAATTCACATTCTGGAGCAATAGTTAAGATAGCCAAACACACAAAAGGCTCAAAATTCAGTCTGTAGTCAATAATGTAGAGATATCAAGTTAGATATCAGCATAATCTTTCTTTCATCTGATTGGACCATGCACCACCTATTAGTTTTCTAGGCTGCTTTCAGAAACATACTAGCTGCTAAAAACTTGCAGTCAGCTTTTAAAAGAGGTTGGCAGTGCTGTTACATTACTGGTGTGAATGCTGCACTGATAGTCAGAAACATTGGAGTTTCTACTTACTGAATGTGTAATCAGCAATTATTTCAAACCAAGTCTAACGTAAGAACTTCAAAGGTGATCTATAATCCAGACTATAACAATGCATGAGATAACAACAAGAGCAGTTTATGATATGACATCTACATACACATATGGTAGCCCATGAGTGGATGTGATATCATGTGCACTAAACAAGCATTTTAAATTCTTCTGTCTGTTCGTTGTTGACATCAACTCACTTGAGTAAATACCGTATACACTGATTACATGCAGACCATATGCTTCGATAAAGGCAGCAAGCTATGAATAATTTACTAAGGCAATCGGCTACAAGAACAGGTGTTAACGCATCTCCTCCTAAACATCTGATGTAGCAGAGGGAAGTAAAGACATTGCTGGGATGAAACTGCAATGAAGAGACATTACAGCGTGCCTGCATTGCATATCATGTTCTGCAGCACTAAGGTTAGGATGTGAGAACATATGTGCAGATGCTTGGTGGAGTGTAGAGCAGATTTATCGGAGGACAGCTGCAGGACATCAGTTTTCTAGACTTAAGCAAATACCATGATGTGTGACAAATTACACCAGTGGGAAAAGTATGAATACTCTTGTACATATTTAACATACAAGACCTATAGAATAGCATGGCTTGTAATTAACAAACAAATAAAATTAAAACACCAGAGAAAGTAGAATATTTAATTTTTAATTTAATAAATTCAACATAAGGACCCCAAAAAGACAGAAGTAGACCTTGGCTGTTAAAAGTTAAGATTTGTCAGCTAATTGCTTATACTGTTCAAACTGTCTAAAAAGGCCTTGACAGCTGTGAAATATTAGGCTATGAGACAGAGAGAAAGCATGTACTGTAGACAGATAGTCAGTTGAGGTGTGGAGGTAGAGGAGGAGGGAGGGTAGATAAACAGTGGAGAGGGAAAGAGATGAGTGATGAGAGCGACAGAGCTGTGACAATAATAATCACTACTAGCCTGGCAATGCCATATCAATCCTACAATTTCAAATACTTAGCAAAAACTGTGACAACAGTTTTGGACATTAAGTCCAACAAAAGAAGCAATATTAAGAAATCACAGAGAATTTCTTTCTCTTGGCATTTCTCATTGTTTTCTGACATTTCATAGGCTCCAATGTTGATCATGTCAGTGTGCTGCCCAAGACCGATGCATTATCGATACAGCACTTAATACTCATTAGGGTCGGGTGGGGGGGGCGACACACACCCCAGTCTATTGCAGAGCTACATATAGAGACAAACAATCAAACTCGCATTCACACCTCCGGACAATTTACCAGTTACCAGAGTTACCAGTTAACCTCTACATGTTTTTGGACTGCTGGAGGAAGCTGGAGAACCCAGAGAAAACTCACACATGCACAGGGAGAACATGTAAACTCCATGGGGCAGTGGTGGGGCAATAGTTAAGGTCAGAGGTTCAAACCTCGATGCGGTCAGTGTTGGGCTTTAACCCTTCCTGCTCCAGGGGCGCCGTACCATGGCTGACCCTGCGCTCTGACTCCCCAAAATTGACCCCCCCAATTGGGGAAAATCAGAATTTCCCCTTATGGGATTAATAAGGGATAATTTAAAAAAAAAAAAAAAAAAAAAAGAGATCCCGGGTAGGCCAGGACGTAAACCAGGGATTTTCTAGCTGCATGGCAACAGTGCTACCCACCAATCCACTGTGCAGCCTTTGACCCATATTTTTAAAAAAATTTTAAAAATAAAACAAAAACTCAAATGCAAACATAAAAGCACTGTCCTGGACCACTGTATGCTGCACTAAATTGAAATTTGTTTCAAAAACTAATCAGCAGCACAGAAGAACAAATGAAGAGCATATGGATGATGAGCCATAGTCATGCAACAATCTAACCTACCTGTAGCACAACACACAGAGAGAGAGAGAGAGAAAGAGAGAAAGAAAGAGGGTGTCTGCCTCTTCATTACACCAACAAGTGTGCATCAAAAGGTGCCGCTCTCTGATGGAGATGTACGACAGCCCCTTCCAATTGTGAAAGACAAATCAAGCGATAGATCCCCACTGCAGATGATAGATCCTGACTACAGTGGGTATTGGCTTTATTACACAGGACCCTGTTGAAACACACTCTGGAAATTAATTTTATGCCCGATTTAGTACATGTTGGCGCTTGAATGCACCTATGGCTGATATCACCACTTCATCTTACTGAATCCCACACGGTGAAAGAGGAAATAACAGTTTTTTTCTCAAGCAGATACGGAGTCTGTTGCCTAGATGAGTGAAGGGTTCAGCCTCACAAGGTGTTGTTGAGCAGGAATTTGTCATATTTTGACACAAGGCTTCTGTGTGTGTTATGAGCGAGTGTTCTCAGGGGGGAGGGGTTCCAGAACTGACCCATATCATCTGATGGGCTCTGGACACTTTAGTCATTTTCAAATTGTGTAACTGGTGAGGGATTTTTGTCCCGTTGAAGGTCAGTAGCTTCCAGCTTTAACTTAATAACAGGGTATTCAATGTTCCAACCTTTTTTTTATTAAGGACACTGGAAATTGATGATATGTGTGGAATATACAGAAGAAGAAGAAATAGAAAAAAGCAGTATGCAAGCACACATATAAGCATTTTTAGCTCATCTCTGCAGAATATTTTTTATGTGCCTTGTTACTTGAATTACGAGATCCTAGTCATAAATTTTTAAGAGTCCTGCTCATGACATGTAGGTCAAGCAAATCTGTCACTAAAAGGTTAAATGATGACAGGCATATTTCCTTATTTGACCCCTTATAACTCCACTCAGCAGAAGAAGCATGGAGGCCTTCTAAATGATTTCAGATTGGAAATTTGCTCTGAGCTTATCATGTTCTGGTAAATCCAAGACAGACTTTGGGGCAAGATTATGAAAGTAATATACATCAAAGTGCACTTTTTTATACATGCAAAATTCAAAATTAGCTTTATAATCCTTTAGATAGCATCATAATAATTCATCTTGGTTTATGTATTTGTCAGGGACTGTGTACAGCAACACCAATCTCTTAGGAGAAGACATGCATTGTACCAAATTTAGTTGCTAGCTAATTTCCATCTGCAGTCCCTGGGCTGTTGGGGTTTATATTCCAGCATCTAATTACTGTATGTCCTTCAAACTCACAGGATGTTGCATGGTGCTTCTATATGTTCCTGAGTGGTCAATTCTGAAATTCAAGTGTCAAAGAAGAAGATAATGAAGCTGCAGGTTTTAATATTTGTAAGATCATTTTGGAGATTTATGCATTACTTTACGTATGACTGGACTATATTTTAAATCACCATATAATACATATTGAAATCAGAGGAAAAAAACAACTTGTAGGAACACACACAGATGCATACATCCAGAGCAGCCCATCATTTGCTTCGGAAAGTAAATTGAACTACACACAAGAGTTGGCTCTGTTCTCCTCACAGTCAAGGTTAAACTGAATGGAACATCCACTGCAGGTGATTAATGCAAGAATAAATGTCAAGCTAACTTATTAGCCAGTCAAGAAATAATATGAACCTTTAACATGAAGGATGAGTCCATTCAGCTAATGCTACATATTAATGCCCTGTGCGTGATGTCACGCTTTTGCCTTTTGTCATTTATTCTGCTGTGTTTTGTCTTCACCCACTCCTGTCACCTCAGATCAGCCACTCCCACCTGCCATGCTTTCCCATCTACATCACCTGAGCTTCCCCGCCCCTGAACTCACCTGATTCCACTCTACTAATCAATCCCCCAGTATATGGGTCATTCCAGAATTGGAGGACATTTTACGTTCCACCCATCAAATTTCAAATAATCCAAGTACAAAATTCTAAAATATACAGTTGTTTTGTACATTTACTTGTCCTGAGACCGAATCTGAAAATAAAAAAATAAAAAACTAGGAGAAAATAATGTTTGTAAATATTTTTTAAAAAAACAAATAAGTCTGTAGTTTCATCTAAAATGCCATTTTTCTCTTGTTCCATCCTCCCTGATGACCAAATTGAATCTCAGATATAACACTTAAAATTAAACCTAAACTTCCCTTTTTTCTGTATTATTTTTTCACTGATGTCTCTTGTAATTGTGGGAACATTTTGTTAATCAACATAATATTTTAGACAATCATGCATGTGTCCCCAACGTGTGTCCCACAACATGAGTGCAACCTTGTTTGCATAACCTTTATAGCTGGTCAAAGAAAAAGAAAACAGTGAATCACATGATATGCTGAAATTAACCTCATCAAACAGTTTTCCTAAAGAATTGGTAGAGCAAAACTATATCCTCTCTTCTATTTTCATATTTTAATAACACTGTCAGCCTTGACTGAATGTCTAACTCTACCTCATGCAAACCTGTTATGCATTAGCATGGATTAGCAACCCTGTTACTGTGATTAGAGTAGGGTTAGCAAACAATAAATAAAACGTAATAAAAATGGTACCATCGATGTGTAAGCTGAGCTAATCAAGCCTTTGATAGTTTTTAACCTATTATTGATGAATATGTAGCAGAAAATTGTAAAAGTTAAGGTTAATTTTTCAAAAATTTTGAAGCCAAAATGTCCTCCAATTCTGGAAAGACCCTTATGTACCCCTAGTTCACCTTCAGTCATCTGCAGATTATCACTTAGTGCCATTCCTTTCCAGTGTTGTGCTTCTCAGCTCCTCAGCTTCTCCTTCTCTTGTTATTCTGCATCTTGTCTCTGCCTGCTCCTTTGTGTTGCTTGCCGGCATGTTTTTTTTTACAACCTTGTACTTGGGTAAAAAAAAGCATGATCTTTGCTTTTACCATCTTTCCATGTGCGTCATGCTATTGGACTTTTGAATTGACACACGAACCCTGTACAACTGAAAAGGATCCACATGGAGAAATGATCCTGTCCTGTATATGTAAGCTAATGTTGTAATTTCATTACAAACAAGTCACTGCATTCTACTACTGTGAATGAAGTAGAAAGTACAAGTTATGTATTCATACTTTACAGTTAAACTGTCTGGAGAAACATTCTTCAACCATGAAGTCATCATCTGAATAACTCGGGAACTCTGTTCAACTTCTCTCAGTTTTACCGTTATATATACACTACCATGCAAAAGTTTGGGGTCACCCAGACAATTTCATGTTTTCCATGAAAACTCAGACTTTTATTCATGTGCTAACATAATTGCACAAGGGTTTTCTAATCATCAACTAGCTTTTCAACACCATTAGCTAACACAATGTAGCATTAGAACACAGGAGTGATGGTTACTGGAAATGGGCCTCTGTACCCCTATGGAGATATTACATTAAAATCAGCATTCACCACATTAACAATGTCTAGACTGGATTTCTGATTAATTTGATGCTATCTTTCTTTGAAAAAAAAAAGCTTTTCTTTCAAAAATAAGGACATTTCTAAGTGACCCCAAACTTTTGAACGTTAGTGTACTTCATATGAAAAATATTATTTTTCCTTTTAGAAATTCCACTGCAGGAAGTTATGTTTGGCAGGTAACCTTGGAGCATCAAAACCCACTTTGTTAGTATTGAACAAGCTGCCATATTGAATGACTCTCTTTGTTGAGAGGAACATCAACGCAAAGAAATACTGATGACAAGTCGAATCGCGACTGCAATTCTATTCATATAGTAATGCGGGAAACTGAAGCATTATTTTTGTTTCTTGTGATGCAGAGGTAGAATGAAACACAGCACAGACTACTGAGGAATACCCGTGATTAGGTGTGATGCAGTTTTCTTGGCTTCCCTCTGGCTATATTTTATTCATGCTGGCTCTACTATACTTTAATCAAACAATGACACTACTACATTCAATTAGCCTATGCGGTAGCAGTCTAAATTTGACCTCAAACAATCTCTCAGATCCTGCAGCGGGTTGTCTTAAGCCGTCCTCTGTGGGAGTCTCGAAGTGAAGTCAGAGCTACCCATAATCCTTTGAGTCAGAAGCATCTCTCAACCACAGTGGCAGATTATATCAAACAATTACAATTCTCAAGAATCTCTGATATTATCCTGTCAGCCTTGTTCCACCGTAACATTTGATGCTGCTTCATATCGCACCACCAGGGGAGCAAAATTAACTGTCATTAGTGGTTATTAGTACTTTAATATGGAACTGCTCATTACAAATTAAAAGTCAATTTCACAAAGAGTGTAGCAACATGCCTGCAATCTGTGCCTCGATGTATTAGAATCTGTAACTGCTCAGCGTGCTGTTCTCCCATCACAACCTGGCAAATGTCGGCCTTTCAAGTCAGAGCCCGGCAGCTACTAAAATTGATCTTTTGAATTTAACCGCTCTAACAAGGTCACATAGCACACCGAGATCTTTGTTTATCTTGGTGAATTAAGACCACCACAAGTACTTCACTTTTTTAATAAGAAATCATTAACCACACTCAAAGAGTAAATCTAACAGGACAAATTGATGCAAGGTCAAACTCTAGCCTTTGATTTCTTTTTCTACCTTTATGTTTAATTTGGTGTCAACAGACAGGCTTAAGCTGTGCACAGGTATGACTAGATAGCAAAGCACAGTCTAAGAATGTACTGAAGCAGTTTAGTTGGACAGATGGTGTACGGCAAAAGTGTGAGGATTCCATTATCCTCGGCTGTAGAAATGGAGAGACTTTTTAAGTAAGAACTACACATTGGAAGCTCACAGTGTTTACTAATTACGCTTGTAATAATGCAGTCTGGTTAGGAAAGTTTTTTTTCTCTCTCTCTCTCTCTCTCTCTCTCTGATAGTCTGTTAAAATTCTTGATATTAGATTTTGAACATTAGCATAGCAGCAAACAAACAACTATCTGCTATGTGAAGATAGTGAAGTAATGGCTTCTTTAGTAACTAACCCTAAGCCGTGCGTGTTGTGCTCTGAGCTTCTCTTTAACTCTGCTTTAGCAGCTAGTCCGGCCACGTGTGTAATTTAGTGTACACTACCGTTCAAAAGTTTGGGGTCACTTAGAAATGTCCTTAGTATTGAAAGAAAGGCATTTTTTTTTTCAATGAAGATAGGAATACAGTCTAGACATTGTTAAAGTGGTAAATGACTATTGTAGCTGGAAACGGCTGATTTTTTTAATGGAATATCTACCTGGGGCACAGAGAAACATTTCCAGCAACCATAGTACCATAGTACCATGTAGCTAATGTTGAAAGGCTAATTGATGATTAGAAAACCCTTGTGCTTTTGATCGGTAGTGTATATGGTGTATATGACAAAATACTTAATAGCAATAACGGATTGTTTGCAGAAATATCTGCAGTATTTTTGTCTATGTTTGTCCATTTATCGTTCATGAGCTGAACTGTCATCCAGAAACATAGCCTACCAAAGACAATTTCACTAAAGCTACACACTACTCTATAGCACTACTGCTGCATTTACACATTTTTTATTTATTTATTTTTTATTGTTTAAACTTTCACAAAATCAAATGTTACGCCAATTTGAGTTTGGATAAAATGATTTTCAGACAATTATAAAGATTTTGACATCAGAGCCATAAAATACTAAATGGGCAAACCGATTAATTTGTACCAATAGTAAAATTAATATTTTAGAGCTGGTTAATACTTGTCCTCTTTGTAGGCTATTATGACCAAATAGCTAAGTTGTTGAAACTGAGCCTTACAAACTGTACCTAGCTTGGAATTTGGTTTCCTTTTGTTGCTTTCCATCCAATCGCAGAGAAGAAAAAGCTAAAGAAATATGGAATATAATGCAGAAAAAATGTGTAGCGCCTTGTTTCATTTGAAAGCATTATTAAGGTCCCTGTTTTTGAGATGGTGTGTATGGCATCTACTGTGGATCTTATTGTCCCTTCCACAACTTCATCTGTGCTGCTGTTGACTTCCAGCAGTTTGATGGAGTACTACTCCGTCTGTGCAAAAACTTTATCTGCAAAGGAACTGCTTGAAGTGAACATAGTACTGATGTTGACAAAACAGCAGGGCATACAGAAGTAAGCTTTTAGATTTCTACACAGAGCTATCTCAGATAAAAACATACACTCCCGTCCAAAAGTACTGGAACAGTGAGACCAATTTCCTGTTCCAATACTTTTGGAGTCTAGATGTGTCATAGATGTTAAGCGTTCATTGTGACTTTAAAAGTTTTGGGGGTTTTTTGGTTTTTTTTTTTGAATGGTACTTATCCAAGATACTGAACTAATGTATGGATCTGGTAACATTTCAGTGAACTAGAATCCAAATTTAACATGATGTGAGTGCTTCTGTAACTGTCTGTACAGACTAAAACTGCTGTAAATTGTACTGCAGCTTTTTGTCTCTACCCCCTGCTGCTGCTGCCTGCTTTCATCTGCATTCTGGGTGAGGTCTAGTTTTTAAATGAGTCTCGAATGACCTGATTCTCTAGACAATGACTGGAGTTCATATGAAAAAGAGCCAACATTATTTAATGTATAGTATTGATGATAATGCTAATGTTAGGACCATCTAATTAAAAGGTATCAGGCATGACTGCTAAAATTACTGCCAGGTTCCAGGACAAATAGCACTGGGAATAATGTTATCATTCCTGGTATGCAGTACATTTAGGGTCATTTCTTACCAGTAACAACTTTGGTTTTTCTTTCAAGTGTTGCAAAAACAGTCATAAGTTTCCTGGTTATTGTTCGCTTGTTTATTTCTTTATTGTATTTGGTTTTCACATTAAGGGACTGGCAACCAGCAGTGAGCCAAGTCCACATATAAATTGATTTGTTCATCCCCCCATTGATGGCTAGTGGACAGTCCAGGTTGTGGCTACATACTGTAGGCTACCCTGTTGTATACACTTCACCAGTCACCACTTTAAGAGTCACTGTTCACCCACATTTCACTTCTTTCAGTTCACACATGCAGACTGTAGTAGACAGTAAACAGATCAGCCATTTGTAAACTGTAAACTAATATCCCAACAGCTATGGTGAAGCTCAGAACTCAACCTGAGCAGATCTGTTTTGTTACATATAATTGACCTGTAAAACTGTGATTCTGTGTGATTGCTCAGTAAAAAAAAAAAAAATTAAAAATCTGCAGTGTCATTAGCCATTAGATCCAGCCTTGACTGCATAGCTAATCAACCCACAGAACAAGATTTTCCCATGCCAATGATTTCAACAAATGTGGACCTAGGCATTATCTTTTTGGCCTCATGAGTTGTGTGTGCAGTAGTACAATTTGGGATTTTTACAGACTGCGATGACAGCTTTTCTATTTTGATTTTGCTGAAGTAGAAGGAACCAAAGCTGTATGTTCTCATGGTACATACACGGATCATAGGTCATGCCAGTTAAGAGCATCCTTCGTTCTTGTTGGTACTCACTCATTTCACCCATTTCATGCCACCAGTGGTTATTACACTTGTCATCATTCAACACTGCCTAATTTCTTTGACATTCTATGGACTCTGGTTGTAACGTCGCCTCTGGTCTGTATGTCTGAAGTTACAAGGTACATTAGCTATATGCTGGAGTCTACCGTCACATTCTTTGTGGCATTTTCATGTAACGCACATGCACAAGTCATGCTTCATCTCACAAAACTGCCATGATGAAATGAATAATTTAAAT
Source organism: Amphiprion ocellaris (assembly GCF_022539595.1). NCBI lineage: Eukaryota > Metazoa > Chordata > Actinopteri > Pomacentridae > Amphiprion > Amphiprion ocellaris. The sequence continues at coordinate 23,751,526 of NC_072779.1, forward strand.
TTGACATACCTGTGTCGGTTGATAAATATTATATACAAGTTACAAAAATAATAAAAAAGGTTTAACCTTTAATATCAAACAGTGTTAATTTTAAATGAATGATTTTTTTCAGTCAGTGGAGTGACAAAAAAACACATTGTAGAACAACAGCTTTGTTGTGCTATTCTCAGTGTGCATTGTGAACATGAATCAATTGGCTGTACATGCCACACTCTGGCACGGCAGCGCTTAGAACTGAGCTCTTATCTGATTCAGTGGTATCTGTACAGCACATATGCTTCGCTGTTGCCACTGTGTATACATTTTTAAATGTACTGCTCCAAAATACAAGAACAACAAAAAGAAATAAACAAACAAGTTTGATCCATGGTTGTAGCCTCATGGAAACATTTTGACTATTCTCTCTTAAATGGCACAGCTAACACCCAGAAATGTAGCTATTAACAATGCAGGAGGGGCAAACAGGCAGTCAAATAGGCTGGGGTCCTGTTTGATGCTTCAAAGCAGTTGAATGTCACGTTGCAACTTAATTTTCAGCACCAATGACACACAGAAACTGTATCTCTCTCACTCTCTCACATTGTAACAGCACACTGCAACAAACATGGCAGACGTCTTTTATTTTTCTTCCTCAACTACTTGTTTTTTTGTTTGTTTTTTTGCTCTAAGTGCAACTTGACTCACTCAGAAAAACCACCACATACACAAATCTTAACTATTGGACAGTTGAGATACTTTGTGTCAGCAGTTTGTCTCCTTAAAATGCAATTACAGTGTGACCATGTCCTGTAGGTCAAATTAAATCCCTCCATCCTCTCATCTCTGCCTTGCATCCCCAGAAGAAGGTGCTTTGACACAAGAAGAGCCTCATTAAGGAAGTAGGAAAATTTAAAACACGCTTATCGGCATCTAATTAGTGCTGGATTGGATGAAGCAGCAAAACTCCCATTTTGAGTCATAGCTGTATCCTGTGAAGCCTTATATCACTGTCTACAAAAACTCAAAGCAATGGAATTAAAAAAAAAATAAGTAAATAAAAAAGAGGAAAAGCTTCAAGCTGGCATGCTGTTGCTCAAATGTGGCTTTACACTGTCCCATGCACCTTACTTACCCAACATGGCACCGTATAACTTCTGTTGCACAACCTGCCATCTCACTTACATGGTCGTCATTTTCATATGTTGAAAGCTTGTTCTCATTCCATTCATGTGGACAAAACCAGCTAATGCAGATTTATTTTCAGGTCTGGAAAAACTCTTTCGATTGATCACATTGACCTTGGATAGTTGTGCTGGTCCATGTTCATCGCAGCCTTCTTTTATGTGCAAAGCCAACATCTTATTCTATAAATATCTGACCATGGTAACCGTGTTGTTAAGGCTTATTTTTTTCAAAAGCAATCATTCATTTGTTAGCAGCTAAACTTCCACAGCCTTCATGTAGATGATGCTACTAATAGACACAGCACTTTATCTGCTGGGTAGATTTGGAGGTGCATGCAATTTCACTTTTACTAAATTCTCAATTTATCCAACTTCCTCCTATAAATTGGACTCCTACACAACTGCAAAGACATTTTGAAGCAAGCATAACTGCAGTGGGATTTACTTTTTCTACTAACCTATTAGGGGAAACTCTCTTTTATATGAAAGGGGGAAAAAGACACACTGAACACTTAGAGGCATTTTTTATACTCAACTCTGTTAGTAAAAACAGCATACAGCACATAATGATTCAACAAGCAGGCTAATTACCCCCAAAGATAACAGAATCAATAAGGAACTTTCACCGTTTGTATTTTAAGGCACATATGCAGAATTGACTGATGCTGTGGCAGATGTTTGGCCCATATTCATATATTTATGGTGAAGCTGAAGAATTTACGTGCAATTAGGAAATGTTGTTACATATTGTGTGTGAATGTCAGCAGGCTTATCGGTAACACTATCAAATTATAAGGGCCCAAGTCAGTCTGACTATTACTACAACTGTATATTCTGTTAAATGAATGGTGCTGAAGTGTACTCTTCTTGGTGTAGCCTAAGACGGTTTTATTTTTATTATTCAGCTGCGACCCTGGTGGTGTTATATGATCCAAGTGCAAATAAAAATGACAATTTGTGCTCAGTAGATTAATTCTTATACAAAGCCTACGCGCAAGTGTGCACAACTTTATGTATTTTCCACAAGAAGAACAAACTGTAATCCTAAACCAATTTGAGGAGTTTGATATGCAATACATGCTCAAAACAGTACAACTGTTGCAGCCAAAGTCAGAAAGGAAAGCTTCAAAAAACTGCAGACTATGAAAATGTGTAATTTATATACTTAATATAATTGCCCTATTGTGGATAACTTGCTTAGATGTAGGTTTCTTATTCACTATTCAGTTCAATTACCACCATGCATCACAAGATCGTATCAAGACATTAGAGATACTGTCCTTTCTACTCATGAAAAAGACTAATTATTTAGATAATAAGGTAACAAAACTCTATTTTCAAGGTGATATCGAGGATGAATACATCAATCACACATTCCGTCTCATTCTTCAGTTCAATTCAATTTTGTTTATATAGCACAAATTCACAACATACAGTGCGTCATCTCACAGCGCTTAATATGGTAAGGTACAGACCTTAGGAATTTTAAACAGAGAACAGAGTACCCAACAATTCAAAATTGCCTTTGCATTCTCTACAAGCAAGCAGTCAGCGATGGTGGGAAGGAACCCAAATAAAAACTCCCAGGTATAGGGAGGTGGAAAAAAAAAAACCCCAGACAGAACCAGGCTCAGGGAAGGCGGCCGTCTGCCTCGACCAGTTGGGGTGAAAGCAGGGATTCAACTAGAAAGTAAGCTTATTGCAAACCTTATAAGGTAAGGGTTAAGTGTTTCATTTAGTATCTGTTTTATGATAAAGGCAGATAGAAGAATCAAATGGCTTTAAAATTGCTTGCAGTTTTTATACTAACTGATCTCAAACATAAGCAGCCCCAGAGTATTAAGCATTAGGAAAAGTTACCATGGAAATATACTCCAGTAAGAAACGAACCACTGTTGTAGTACTGGAAACAAAAATTAAACCTGAAGCTACCTCAAATTGTGCTTTGTATTACAGACGTCTGCTTTTACTGACAATCAAATTAATGTCACTAGTTAACATTAAGCAACTGAAAATTAAAAAATTAAAAAAAAACAAGCAAACAAAAAAGGAGCAAGTAATACTGTGTAAAATGCCAACACAATGACACCTTGCTACAGTGCTGGTGAATAACCAACCGAGTGCAGCCATCAGTGGCATAGTTGACTAAATTCTAATTTATCATGCAGGTACTGTGTGAAAGGCAATGCAAGTGAAGAAAGCAGGAAGCTAGCAATTCTGTCTGTTTTGACGGGTCAGTGCATCAGTTGATTGACTATGTGCTTTTCATCCATATTATTATGTGAGAAGAGGAAAAAAATAAAACTTGTTGAGAGATAGGTGGTGATGATAAGGTACTGTGATTATGGGGCAGGAATGTGTCTTTTTTTTATCCATTTTATATGTAGGCTGGGTCGTCACAATGTCAGGTGTCGGAGAACGTGACACACTGGCTAATGACAGTAGCTCAACGTTGAAGTTGCTGTGGAATGTACTTTTTCTAGAACATAAATTCCATTCCTTGACAACTAAACTGCACTCTCAGCTGCATTTTGATGAAAACTAGTATTTTTTTTTTTTGCCTGGTAAGGATGACAAAATGATGCAGAGGGAAATATTTCCACTTTCAAACAGTGGAAGTTACACATCTGGAAGTTACAGGGGTGGTGGTAGTTTTAGTCCAACATGGTGCTTCCACCCAGGAGTCTGGGGTTTGTGATCCATGTGAGACCATTATTAGTGACCCCAAACTTTTGGACGGTAATGTATATGCAAATGATGTATAATAAGCCATTGTGTGAAGAGGAGTGGTCTCTGAGGTGGCACTCATGGGTGGGAGGTTGGGCTGGCTTGCTGGTATTTCTTTAAGCCGACCACAGTGATCGTGGGTGGTGCTAAGCCCAGGATCCAGCACTGGTGTCCCTGCAAATCAGTGTCAGGAGGCACTTGTTTTTCTGGAACATTTGCCCTTGCGGAGGCAAGCAGTCTCATTATAACGGCGAGCTTCCTGCCAAGTAGAGCACAATCCAGATCTCTGTCAAAATTTGCATACATTTTCAGCTTGTAGGTTGCTGTTTGGAGGTTGTTCTGTACTGTAGTTAGGGATTTTTTGAAAATTGTAACATGTGGATAGCGAAACAGGAGGAGAATGCTGTATGAAATATGTGGCTAATGGCTGCCTTAAACCAACAGTCTGTATCAGAGAATCAAACAATAATAGAACATACTTCAGGAAAATTATGAACAGACTATGTTATTCACTTTATTATTTCTGGTGTGAATGACAGTGAGATTCAAGTAAGAAAATCTGAGAGGAAGCACATCAGTCTAATTAACACACATACAAATTTGTCTTAAACAGTTTTATGAGAGACTATGAGAGTTGTTTATATTTCCTAAATCTCAGACACTTTTTAAAAACTGCAAGCCTGTAGATATAAAGTTAAAACTCCATTCATTTTCGAAGCCCTCCAAACATTACCTGCTTTTATAATACCTGTTTTCTTTTCTCATATCTCGTTAAGATTAAAGCAGCATTATCTGTATTTCTATGCTTATCAGCTTCATGCAACAGCATAATTAAATAAATGCCACCCAAAGAAAAAAACATTTCCTCACACAGAGGCTCAAGAGAATGTCACAAACCTAAAAATACTGTGTGATGCAGCTCTCTAATATACCACTCTGAAGGTTTTAAATTGGACTGAGACGGGCAGGGAATCAGTACTACGGTAGGTCCACCTATTACTGCTGTTTCTCTTTGCTGATATTCGCCAAATCCACCCTGTTTGACAATTTAGATATCAATGATGTCAGATCTTTATTCTTCTGAAACTTTAAAGCTTAAAAAAAAAAAAAAAAAACCTTAATAAAAAGAATAATAACCCCTAACTAAGGTAACTTTTATAATGAGATGGGATGGGACATTGTTACGGCCACTGGTGGTTCTGTGCCGTCTCGCTTCTGTGGTGGATTTTTGAGTCCTTTTGTACAGGGAGATGGTCTGTGGAGGCCCAGCTGTGGCTAGTTTGAGAGTCTCTCCAGACTCTCCAGTATAAATCTACAACCAAACTCTCAGTCAGGGTGGCTGGGGTTTAGCGTGAACAGTTCGCCCTGATGCCTCTCGCGGGTTTATGTTTTGCATGTGTGTGTGTGTGTCTGTGTGTTTGTTAAATGCTTTCCGTAGCCCCTGAAGAGTGGTTGCTCTAAAATACAGCTTCTGTTAGCAGCTGATAACTCGATGAGGAGTTACGAGGGTCTTGGTGAAGACTGTAGATTCTGTTAGCAGCTGCCCAACTCAGTGAGAAGCTTCTCGTGTCCTGTATGTGTTCCGCAGCCACTGAGGGGTGATGATTCGTGTCTCGTGTTTTTCTGTAATGGGTATTTTGAGGCACCTATTTTATGTAGTTAATTCTGTGCACTCTGTACTTGTTTGTAGTAGTTTCCGTTGTTTGCGGTGGGTGTTGCAATTGTGTTCAAGGTTGACTGAGGAGTTTAGTTGTTTTGCTTCTCTTTATGTCATGCCCCCCACCTCAGCTGCCAGATATTGGCAGATTTTCCTCCCCTTCCTACATCCCTTTTTCCCTCTCCTGGATGGTGTGTGGCATGCAGACAGGTGCTGCCAATCAATATCAGCAAATTTGCAGACGGGCAGGTGGGAGTGATCACCACGCATCATCCTCCTTCCATAAAAGCCAGACGCTGCCACTACTCATCACTGGATTGTGAACTACCCCAGTAAGCATTGGCCCCGGTTCAGTCTAGCTCCCTTTTATTGTTGCTTGTGCTCATAGTTCTTTCTTTGTTCTAGTTGGATTCCTGCCTGCTTGCCCTTCCTGCCTGAATTCCCCTTCAATCACCCTGCCAGTCCGGATTCCTCCCAACCACCACTGATCTTCGTCCACCATCACGGCACCAGCCAAGACGCCAGCCCTTCTGCTCATCTCACTCCGATCACTGCAGCACCTGTCCGGACTCCGACCCCCACCTGGCCACTCGCCACCTCACCTGCCCTACCTCCCCAGCTCGAGTTCCCCACCTTGGACAGTTAAGTCTCCAGCTCTGTCAATTAGCCAGTTCAGTTAGTGTATTCCTGTTCTTAGAGTTCCTGCTTAGTTCCCTAGTTTTTCTGCTCCTAGAACTTCCTGCTTATGTTACTGTGTGCCGAACTCCTGGCAGCAGTATTATTCTGTACCCTGTTTACTTGTTCACTTTAAAGCCTTGGTGTTACCAAGTTTTGGGTCCGTTTACGTAGTTCTGCTGTTTAATGAATTAAGCCTGGTTACACTTAACGTCTGCCCCACTATGGGGTCCTGTTCTGTTCCCAGATCTTCCTGAGTTAGTACTTTATGTTTTGTGTTTTAGTATTTCACTTCTATGCCAAGTCTGTCGTGTCTCTATTGCCTCACGTCTGAGTCTCTAATTTACAGCATCGTAACAGTTTAGTTAGTTTGAGAACTCCGTAAACCTTTGTTTGGTTTTATTTGGTTTGCTGATTATAGCAAACTTCATTACCTGTTTGCTTTGTATCATCACCGTTTTGTTTGTTAATTTTGTCACTAAGCAATAAATTGCTTTACCCTACCAGTAACATCTGTGTTTTTTTTTTTTTTTCTTGTACCCAGCTGACCCTAGAGAGCTGGGTTGCAATATATGTTCAAAACAATGTTCCCACATTCGGCCCCAAACAATTGTGATGTCACGATTCTGATGAAAACATCATGTACTCTTAGTCAAAGCTGACCCGGTATTCCTCCACCCCAAACCAAGAACATCTTGTCCGCAACCATTGACTGCATTACAGTCTATGTGCACAAGCAATTGGCTCAACACATGTAACTGGCTGGTGACCACAGAGAAAGCAGTTCTGAAGATATGCTTGAAAGATCTATCCATATTCAACACTCAGAGCTTCTGCAGCTATGCTGAATCTCAGGGGTTTAGTCTCACTCTTATTTGCCTATTTGTTCTTTCACCTATCAGTCTCATAAAATGTGTACTGATTGCATTCAGCTGTGTTAAGTTACTGCTGCTTCACATTAACTGGTAACTTATTTTGAGGCTTTTACTGTGCAACAGCTAAACAAAATGTAATGTGTTTAGCAGAACTCCGTCAGCTGCTATTCTTAAATAAAAGCTGGTGTGCAAATAAGATTCTGAATTATTTGCTTGTGTTTTGACAGTCAAGTCTTACAAACAGTGAGGAGCAGTGAGAAAACAGCTACAGTAAGCTGTGAAATGATGGACTGTAGACAACAGACTGCACTGTGCATAGTGCCAAACTGCACATCTCCGACACATCATTTTTTGTGGAAAAATGTTGCACAACAGCTCAAATAGTCCACATTGGTCAGCAATGAAGCAAAAGCATAACAAAGCAGCTTCACAAACGAGCCCTAAAAGGTTCTCAACCCGGTCTCAAAACTCATGGCAACATGATGCCACATGCAGACCCTCAGCAACACTCACTGAAGGAAACTTTACAGCTGGCTGTGACTCTCTTGCCCTCATCCTAACCCCTTATTTAATCACCTTTTAACCAGTGAAAGTTTATCACAAAGGTAGACATTATTGCAGGGTTATTTTGCCCATCCTTTGCTTCACAAATTGCAATAATTACCACATACTTTATTTCCAACTGAACTTTCACAGGGAATGCTGCAGTGTTTTCTCAACTATAGATCAGAATCTAAAATAGTACCTCTGATTGGCTCACAGTCCATTCATGCGTAAGAAAAGTATCTGGTGGTTTTAATGAGTTTGGGTCCCTCGGTGAAGGCAAATTAAGATTTTCTGGTTGCTGGGATAAAAATTTTTAAAAGTTTAAGTGTCTCTAAAGCTTGATGGCAATTGTAGCCCAGCTGGTTGCTGCATGTCTTCATTCATTCATAGCACCTTAACCACAGAGAATCCTCACCTCCTTTCCTCACACTTAATAATCCTCAGTGTGCAGCCACTGCAAGCTAACAGCAAAACAGGAAGGTGACATCGCCCACAAGCAGAAAAAATGGCTGCTACTTTTCGCAGGCTGTCATGGTAATCTGTCTTCCCAGGACTGCACATCCACACCTAAGGGGACAGAGAACTGATGCAGCTAATGCTCCACACCTACAGGACTGATACTGCTGACCAATCAACGCCTAGTCTTTCCTCCCTCAGCTTTGTCACACCTTGTTTCAGAGAGCAAATACTGTACCACATGTATGAAAGTCTTCCTCGACTTCATGCTGTTTTCTTTACAGACTACTCTTTCTTTAAGCTGTATTTTTACCATTAAGCAATGGTAGTGACTGACCTCTTCCAGCGAAGATGCATAAATATTCCAATCCAATTTCTTGAATCCATCATGCACATAGATATAAAATTGTGATAAAGTGAAAGCTAAACAGCTTTCAGCAACAGCAAGGTGGGTAAAAGACGTGCCAAAAATAAAATACACTAAAAACTCAGTAGTTTTGTGTATAACAGAGCAATCAAGGGAGTAGGGATGCTGATCTATATTAGCCAGGAGGTGTTGGAAAAACAACTTGACATTTATGTATAGAAATTAGCAAAGTCCGCAGCTCAGTCACATTGGTTGCATAGTATTCAGGTGTTTTCTAAACAGGTGATTTTCTTTCAAATTCAGCATTTCTGTGGCATAACACTGGCAAGGCTACACTTGAACCTATACTAAACAGTAAAAGACAAACGACAAGAAACTGTCATAATAAGAGGTGCAATGCTTAGTAATTGTTTTTGCCAGATGGATGTTTAGCATAGAATACCTTAGTGGATACAGTGGTTAACTGGTAAAAGGTGTTACGAATTTTACGAATTACGTAGAACATAGAACAAAAGTCTTGCCTCTCATCTTAAATATGGATTAAAGGAATATTATAACACTACCATTCAAAAGTTTGGGGTCACTTAGAAATGTCCTTATTTATGAAAGAAAAGTTGAAAGGCTAAATGATGATTAGAAAACTATTGTGCAATTATGTTAGCACATTAAGAAAAGTGTGAGTTTTCATGGAAACATGAAATTGCCTGGGGGAACCCAAACCTTTGCATGGTAGTGTATATTGTTAGACACTGATGCTCCCTGTATATGATTGATGAGTGAGTCATTTGAGGACTATTAACTAGTGCACTACTTCAACTAACTCTTGGTAAAATAATCTTCAGTGCAAACCCTGGTTCACTCAATGCAATGTTTGGCTTTCTGGCAAGTCTGTAATACAACCCTAAGTCAGATAGGTCGCAGCTTTTCATATGTTTTCATATACAATTACGAATAGGATTGGGACATTGCCATTCACACTACACTGCATGGACAATGCTAAGCCAGTGTATACTTTTCATTTCACAGGTGTCTACATACAGACATCCATGGACTGGACACACTGCAAGTGTGAAGAAAAAAAAGAAAATGAGGGCTAGGTTTGAGGCGAGGCTGTGGAGAAGATATTAAACTCATCATTAAAGGAGTTGTAAGTGATGTACTCACTCCTAGCTCTTTCAGGTGCTTTAATATATGCATGATTTCCATCAGTGGTTCCTAAACACAGTGGGAATGTTTAAATTCTTCAGAATTTTTCATCTATGTCCACCCACTGTGCTCTGCACACCTTAGGAATAATCACTGACACGGTGCTATAGCCTAATTTGTAAGCTACATTTTGTAAAAATGCAAAGTCCCAGTCAGCGTTTCAGAAGAATATCGGGAAGCCTTGTGTGTGTGTTTGTGTTTGATGTGGGCAGTGCAACACGTCTATACAGCAACGTGTACCCTTGCAGTATAAAAATGTATTCACAGTACACATCAGTTATCACATACAGAAACCATGAATCTAATCACAATCACAGTCATTACCATGTTAAAAACAAGAATCTGAGATTTTCTGTGAGTTGCACATTCATCAGAGAAGAAGAATACATTTTACAACTCTGTACTTACTACACACTGATATCTATCTTTGAATGTTATGGGCAGAAACTGTTACTTTGATCAGTAATTCTAAGAATAGGGGAGTGTTGTTAGGATGAATGTTACACTGAGAGGAAACACTTGTAGTTTTCAAGGCTGCTGTTAATGCTTTGGACCATGATATGGTGGATTAATTCCTCTTGTGCAGGGTGAATAACATGGTGTTGTGGAATGAAGGCTTTGAAAACATTCCTTTGCGACCCAATTCAGACCTTCAGTGGTGTATCACATTCTCAGTTGATTGACTCGTCAGTGTGGTCAAACTCTAGTCCCACATCATTAAAACTGATACTGAGTGGCCATAACAGCTGGCCAAAGAAAAGCAATCAAAGTTAGTGGAGCAAGAAAGGCCTTTAAGAAGCCTCACATTCTGCACTATGCTCTGAAGGAATAATGCAGAGACTGGGAGAGCAATTTATTTTCAATCCTCAGGCTTTGAGCTCTGACGATAACAAAAAAAAAAGCTATATATAAATGACAGTTTGCAAGCTGTTTGCTTTTCTCTGCATCACTGACTCTACAAGATCATACCTTATGCTCTATAGCAAATGCAAATGCAAAAAAAGGTCAAGATGAAAACCCTTTGCAAATCAGAGAACGTGAAGCTTCTCTTCTTATTCATGATGATTGCAGCTTTGACCTGTGCTCATCTCTTGCTGACAACAACTTTATTCTAACCTCACTCTTGCTGATACAAACAGAGCGCTGAAGGGTGGCTGAATATGACACTGATGATTCAATTTAAAAAGCCTCAGAGAGTGCCATGTAGTCTGACCAAATCAAATGAATTTTTAAGTGACCATGCTCTGCGTGACAAAATGTGCAGAACAAAATTCTTTTTTAATGTGTGGCAGAAATCCAGACTCTTGAGGAGAGTGATTAGTAATTAAATAGATCTAAAATCCCCTACTAATTGCTTTTTATCGATCATATTCCAAATCCAATAATTATCTTGCAAGACATTTGCCAGAAGTCATCTCATGGCTGATGCTCAAATGATGAAAAGCACAAATGAATAATTGGATAGGCTTAAACACCAGCTTTTTCATGTTTTATTTATATATATATATATATATATATATATATATATATATATATATATATATATATATATATATATATATATATATATATATATATATATATATATTAACATGCAATTAACAAAAAAAAAAACATCTGATGTATTGCTTATACAGTGCATAGCATTAAGCTAACTTTCAACTCCAACTCCGGGCTTTTCAGTGAAAATATTTAAAGTGGGCCACACAACACCAATAAAAACAGCACCGATGAGATTCCTGCAGTTGTTATTGGTGGAACTTCAGGGGTCCGTTTCACAAAGCAGGTTAAACAAACTCTGAGTGTAACCCTGAACCCTAAGTTGAGATAGGAAACTCTGAGTTTCCAGTTCCAGAATGGCTTATTTGAGTTGGTTAAATCAACTCGGAGTAGTTTCACCCAGAGTTAAGCACGTGCACCACAACTATAAAAAGCCAGTATCAATAGAGCGATGATTCGATGAGTCCCCATGGCAACGTGGAAGTGGAGGGCTGCATTTTTCACCCTACTTGAATTGAAAATCTTAATGCGCTCATATGGCGAGTTTGAACATGTTTTTAGAAAGAAGTTCAACACCGCTGCAGCTGCAAAAGAGAGGGAGACGGCGTGGGAGAACATTGCTGCCTGGGTCAGTACATAAGTTTAAATGTAGTACTTTGCAGTCACAATAATATTACAGGGGAAAACTATTTGAATGGTAGCCTATTAAGTTATTTCATTTAGGTGCAATTCCACGGGAGAGAAGCGCACGTGGCAACAACTTGAGATGAAATATAAAAACACTCCCTGGGAAATCCTAAAATAAATTAAAATTACTAACCCCAGTCTGAGGTTGCAGCACAATGTCATTAACAGAATATGATTAAAAATTAATTTAACAGATCTCTACATCATTCACCTGCAATCCTGTGGAAGTCCTCCTTGATGGATCTGACAGGTTTATGTCCAGGGAAAACCACAAAGATGGGTAAAAGCCGTTTCAGGGCCAGGCACACTTTTCTGACAGTTGCCTGACTTAGATGCTCTGCATCTCCGACATTATATAAAAAACTTCCATTTGCAAAGAACCGCAGGGCAACACACAATATCTGCTGGGACGTGAGAGCATGACTGTGGTTGGTAATGTTGCAAATGTAAGGACAGATTAGGTTGTGTATGTAGATTATGGACTGTGAGGTGAAACGGTACCGCTCAAAAAGATAATTGTCCAGAAATGCAAGAACATCTATGTGCGGTCTGACAACAATCTCCCAACGAATATTTAATTCTCCACGCAGTAATGCTGCTCCTTCATCCACTGGATCATTAATGAAAGGACATGACATTTTGACAGACGGCAGAATTAGGCTATGCCAAAACTCACCTGTTAACTGAATGAATGAATGAGGAAATCAAATAGCATGTGACTAAAAGAGGGCGGAGACTGAGAGAAACTCAAGGTTTACTGAGAAAAACCTGGTCCCGACCAGGTTAGATTCATAGACTCTGTTACTACGGTAACTGCTTAATTTACCTCTCTCTGTGAAACAGGCTAGAGTTTCTCTGGTTTGAGTTACCTCCCTTTGTGAAATGGAAAACTCTGACTTTCCCTCATTTCAGGGTGAACAAACTCAGAGTTTTCACTAAACCTGCTTTATGAAACGGACCCCTGGTGACCCTGCTGCCATCCTGTCTTTGGATGAATCCACAGAGTGGCTGTGGCACTGATTTATTAATGCATTTAAAGATTAATTTGATGATGCAAAGACCGATGAAGTTTTCAAAGCTCAATGAATTGTAATTTTTTAAAAATACGACTTGTTTTTTTCAAAACAACTGTTTTTTTTAATCCATAATTTTCAGAACTTGATTGTGTAATGAACACATAACTCCGCCACATCAAGGAACACGGTGAAGTTATGTGACGATCGGCATTGGTTGGTCTGGGTCTGTCCGTTTGTCTGTCTGTGCACAACACGACTCAGAAACAGACTAAATTTCCAGGGAAGGTCAGAAATGACACAAGTATGCGGCTTATAGTCTGGATCCATGGATTTGTTAAGGATTTCTGTATCACTGTGAGATAGTAGCGCACCATCACTATGACTACAAGTGAACACTACTTCAGCTGCCTGCTGACAATCACGATTGTGATCCTACTACAAATCCACTGCTATGGACTTTCAGGACTTATTCATAGGAAATTATATGACTGAGCAGCCTTAGCGTTGTAGATGGGACAGCTTGAGCCCAAACTGTCAGACGGTATGAGATATAGGGTGCATGTAGTGTAGGACTGCCTGGTTAGGAATATAATTTCTGATTAACTTTTTTTTTAAACTGTTCTTGAAATCTTCTTTACGTGGAGATTACTTTTAAGTGGAGGGTCTAATGCAACCCCAAGATACTTGAATTCTGTCACTGAACTGATTTCTTAATTTTGTATATCATCTTTGTCCTATATATGCCTTAGTCTGGAGTTTGAAGCCTCTGAGACAAGGGATGAAACAGACAACACCGGAGTTTGAAAGTTGACTTTACTTATAGCCAAGATCAAGCCCCCATCTTATTGAGAGTCTAGGCAGCTTTAAAATATGTGCAATAGTTGTTTCCTGCAACCACTATTATGAATGCACTTCTGTGAAATCTGGCCTCATTTCATGCTGTTTCACAGTGTATTGGTTGCAAAGGTCATATCTGAGCCTGCATGGCTACAGGCTGGAAACATTTTGACTAAAGTTTAGATTTACACTGAGGTCTCTGTGTTGCTGAAGTTCACTCAGCACTGGCCCAGTGCCATTACAAGCCCTTTTAATGCTGTTGTGAGTGGTAACTGATCTTACTGAAATGAACGATAACTCAATTCTGCTTTTGAATGTGCACAAACATCACAACAGGGATGTGACCTTCAAGCAGGTGAGATTATGCTGAATTTTTCAAAAACCTCTTCAATTATTCATGACACTTTGCTCTCAAACATTTCCTTCAACAGCTTTCATTTTTTTCCTGCTAGGTAGCTTAGCTCATTGGAAGCCCCTTTTATGAACTTGTTGTATTATTCATCAGAGGATGTCCCCATCCACATTCTAATGCTGCTGAACGTAGCCCCACTGCAATTACATGACAAATATCTTAATATGTACTTGGCATAGCTTACACTGCATGTTTAGATGTGTGCACACACTTTGTGACACATAAAATCATAGAAATGCCTAAATATAACGCCTGAACAGCACAAATGTTTTATGCAAGTCTTAGGGGAAATATAGAGCCATTATGCTTTGACAACCCTTGTGAAACTGCGAGAGTGAGGCTACACTCATACAAAGAAACACACGAACGTACATATTTCTTCATTTGGAATACACAAGTGTTACACTGTCATGCAGTCACATCACAGATGCCACCTCTTCTGTTTCCTCTCTGCAAGTCATTACAAGCTTACCTTGAACATTTGGAAATTTATTGTCATTCTATAACAGGTAGAAAGTCATCACAGAGATGCAATAACCTTGTTTCTTTTAAGCTGTCACCACATTTGATGGTAAGCTGCCACTGCTGTGGTGTTTGTGGTGTTTTTGCGTTGCACTTCCAAGAGTCGCCTGGCAGCCTAACAATGTATCCACTGAATGCAATGTTAATGCTTTGCTTTTCTCTTGCTGTATTTTCTCTTTGTGACACAACTGCATGTTTTCTCTTCTTCTGCTTGAAAGCAAACCAATAATAAATCACTTTCTGTCATTACAGCAAAGACCTGACTTCCAATAAAAGCTTTTTTTTGTGTGAATATAAACAACCGTTCCTGTATTGAAACAGGCAGATGACACTGTTAGTGTTTTGGTAATGCAGATCAGGCGGTGCGCCTTATAGCATGAAACTGTCAAACATATAGAACTACCAAGAATGATTTTTACTGCACCAAGGAACGCGGAGGAGTTATATGACGATCTGCGTTGGTTTGTCTGTTTGTCTGTTGGCAACATTACTCAAAAAGGGATTTGGATGAAATTTTCAGGGAATGTCAGAAATGACACAAGGACCAAGTGGCTACATTTTGGCAGTGATGCAGCTTATAGTCTGGATCCACGGATTTGTTAAAGATTTCTGTATTATTGCAAGATAGTGGCATGGCGTCACTGTAACTATGACAACAAGTGAACACTATGTCAGCTGCTGCTGCCGATCACATGATTGCAATCCTACTACAAATTGACCGCTGCGGACTTATCAGGACTTTTTTCATCGGAAATGATACAAGAAACAATTGATTAACTTGTGGGGGTGTTTCCGAGTCCCATCAATTCCCACCGCCCACTACGTATTTAGGTCACATGATTCGGTACCTGTACATAACGTGTACATGCATAACACACATTTTTGCTCAGCGCAAGGTCATTTTGTTTGTGGGTAAATCTCTATTAAATGGCCACATTCTATGTTGCCGTGATTTCTGATCATCAATAACTAATAAACAAATGCTGCAATTCTGACAATGCAATATGAGGGAATGAACAGTCTTGTGCTATTCTTGTTGATTTTGGATTAGTGTGTGGATCAACAGAGACTAACTATACATCACAAAGTAAAATCTTTGCTTTTACTTCTTTCATGAAAACTGAGAGATAGATTTGGGAATGTATAAAACGACTTACTTTCTGCAGCTTAAACTGAAATAAATGTGCTATCTAGTTGCTTCATAACTTCATAAGCTTCAGGATGCACTAGGAGTGTGTTTGTACTTCCACTTAGCTTAGCAGAGCACTAAATCAAAGCTCAAAGTGTTCGTAGACGAATGTTTTATAGCTGTAGTGACCAGGTTTTGGCAAAGTAATCACAATTTTGTTACATCAACTGAGGTGAGTAAATTAACTTTTGTGAAAAAACTAATAATTATGATTTAAAATGATATGAAGATCAAGTGTTGAACATTCCTGGTTTTATGTATTTTTCTGTTTCTTCAAATGCTTAAGCATATTTTCTGACATTGTTGCAGTTCCAAAAACATTTTCAACAGTCATGATTTCTGTGTATATTGTGTAGCACATTACTTTGTATACAATGAAAAAGATTAACTTTCACTGAATTATTTCACTGTGCTGTCAAAAGTAAGTGATTTATCAGCGTTGCAGAAGTGAGAGGTTAAGCCACAATGGTCAAATCTTTGGGAATAATGGTTAGAATGACACAGTTCTGAAATATTCTTCATGTATTTTCCATTTCATAGATTTCCTTTCATAGATAACCCCAGGCACTGTATGCTATTTTTCATTTAGAACTGTTTAAAAACACACCTAAATTCAATTCAAATTCCACAACTGTAAACTCAAACTGAGCAACCTCGGGCTCTATGGAGAAGAGAAACTTGAAAGTTCTAGGACACAGCAGCTGGATAGCTTAGTGATTAGCACCCCTGACTTTGGCATGGAAGATCAGTGATTTAAATCCTGAACAGGGAGCAGTTGTCCAGTGAGGACCCTAAGGCAAGGTCCTTAGCACTGCCCAACCTACCTCCCTAGTGTTGTATCTACTCTCAGATGTACGTTTCTTTAGAATAAAGCTACATGAAATTGTAAACTGTGAAATACAATTAGTCTTTGTGTCCCTATCACAAGGTGATCTGAAAACACTGCAATAAAAACATATTTTCTTTAGCTGACTCAAACTCAGGACTATTTTTCTTAATTATTGAAGGATAGTCTTGCAACAATGACTGAATAGATTCTGACGGTGGTGAACGCATTCTAAAAATTCTCGAATGAAACTGTCAAGTTTGTCAATTAGTCAATCAGTTGATCTACAAAAAACATTAAATAATTTTGTCAACTTAATGTTTACCAAACTTTTGCTGTTTCCAGAATCTTAGCAAGCATTTGATGCTATTCTTCATCATACACGAAAGTTAACTGTATATGTATGTGTTTTGGATTGTTGGTTGGACACAGCCAGAAGACATCATTCACTCTAGTATAAAGAATTTTACAAAAGATAGGTTGAGCTGATTGACAGTGATGCACTCTTATAGATTCAGGCTATATAAAATAGTTAAATTACTACCTTTGAATAGCAACCACCAACCAACCAAAATGCTGCCTCCATATTAACCTGTCAGGTGACATGTTTTAAGAACAAGGTGCTGGCATTTTTGTGCCATTACAAGCACAACCAGTGCTCTGCCTTCCTCTCCCTCTAGCACTCAAAACATTCATTACTGTAAAAACTGGCAAATGGTTGCTTCTTGGTGACAAAGTTTAAAAGTGCACTGATGTAAGGGCTTCATAATTGTATTTATATTTGTGTGAGCTAGGAATCTTGAGGGCTAAGGTACAAAAAGGAGAGGACAGCTGTTCCCTAAGTTTGTCTTTGAGATAGCACTATATAGAGCACTACATGCTTAGTGAAGTTTTCAAGATACTCACATGGGAGGCGGTTTTGTCTCAAAAGGTTAAAGTCAGAACATTATGACTGATTGCAGTATTACTCTGCAAAACGTGCTCTCGTACTCATATGTGGCTGGTGTTAGGTACCCAAGGACAGTTAAACATGGTATGATAACAAGCGCAAAAGGCGATAGTACTGTCCACAACTGCTGATGGAATGTATAAGAAAAACATTCTTGAATTAAATCTAAATTTGACCACCATCATGTGCATTAAATTTCACAATAATAAAACCCAGTATGTTCTGGACAGTGGGCTGCACAGTGGCTTTCACCTTGCAGCTCGAAGATCCCGGCCTTCCCGGGATATTTCTGCATGGAAACAGTCCAAAAACATGCTGACTCTAAATTGTCTGTAGTTGTGAATGCGAGTGTGATTGTTGGTCTGTATATGTAGCCCTGTGATAGACTGGTGACCTGTCCATGCTTTCACCCTAAGTCAGCTGGGATAGAGTCCAGCCACCCCACAACCCTAATGAGGATTAAGCAGTGTATAGATGGATGGATGGATAGATGGATGTATGTTCTGGACAGGAAATTTTATAGCTTTAACAACATTAATACATAAAATAAATGATCTCAACCACTGAGTCATTCTGCTTTAACTGTAAGCAGGGAAGTGCTGTAGCATGGGGCAGGACTGTGCGTGTAAAAAGGCTTATATCAATATAAGGACTTGTGAAGCATGTCTGCTCTATAGTACCCTGGCTTTCACGCTCTCATTTTAGTCCACAGACCTCTCAGAAAAGACACTCTTCATGAGGCTGTTTTGAAGCAGCCTACATTTGCACGAGCCAGTGACTGTTGACTGAGGAGATCCTTGTCCCAATACTTCCCATCAGCTGGATCACACGAGAAAATATTCTCATTTCACGGCCTCTCCCTCTCCCCCACCTCCGGCCCGAGGACTCCGCCATCAGTCAGCCCCGGGTCTTTCGGTATCTAACGTTTGACATAACAAGCTTCATCGCCGGTATGGTTCCTGTGATCATGACAATGATAATACCGCTGGTAATATGGTTTTATGAGGCTTCTCATCCTCCCATCTGCTCGGCTCTCCTCCCCAGCTCTGGCTGCCCAGGACTCCATCTCTGCCATCTGGCCTCCTCTGCTAATCCCTCCTTCATTCTTTCATTCCTTCTCCCTGTTGTTCCCTGTTAACCCTCCCACCCCCCTCCATTTCAAAAATAAAAAAAAAAACAAACAAAGAAGAAGATATGGCTTGACTCTTAATGGGCTGATGTTGCAATTGTGTTACAAAGATAGATAGATAGATAGATAGACAGATAGATAGATAGATAGATAGATAGATAGATAGATAGATAGACAGACAGACAGACAGACAGACAGACAGACAGACAGACAGACAGATAGATAGATAGATTCCATCTCTTACTGAGTGTACTGTAATATTTTTCTACCATTCTTCATCATTTGTTATATTGCTTTTTTCCCCCTTATTTAGGCCACTGTTGTACATAGCCTGGCTTTGCTGGGAAATGTATTTACAGAAGCAATTCAGCTGTGGCAGTGGACATTTTAATGAGCAACTTGCTGGATGGGAGGTGTGGAGTGGTGGTGCTACTAAAAGAACTAGGCCGTGCTACGAATGGCAAGCCATGTATAGGATGACTTAATTAAGGGCTGAGCAGTCCACCAAGTTACAGCATGCAAAACTCCGTTAATGTCTTTAACGAGAGTGGAAACACACATCCAGCGGTATTGACATGCAAAGTGATTGGTGCTCCCATTGGAGAGCGAGTGGAGCGTCTCAGAGTGATTGCTAACACTTACAGGATGCAGAGGCACTGCAGGGTAAGGTGAACGAGCAAAGGAAGCAAATTTGGTCTAAAAATAAAAGAAAATCCCTGTCCTTTCTGTTTGCATTCAGGAAAACGTGAGGCAAGTTATGTGTCACAGATACACCTAAGCAAGTGCGTAATATCCTGACTATGCCAACAAATTTACTTCAACTGCTTAATTTTTATTGTTTGAAATAGAGGGACTAAAAATGTATTGGTAATCAAAATACATCCGGTCAGTGTAACTGTACATCAGGTCTGGTAAAAAATGAAAAGTTCAGTTTTAATGTTGGAATATGAAAGACATCCTCACATAATCTTGTACCAGTTTTCTTTTGTAACAGTCTACATCAACAGTTTGAGACAGGTCATTGTCACAAACTAACTTCGAGCATAGCGACACGAACAAATAAAATATAAGGAAATATATTTCAAAGCAATCTGAATACTGTAGCTGTTTGTTATTTCATCTCTCATAAAAGACTAGCACTATGAATGCTTGTTGGCTACATGCACATAGCCAATATGAAACTGATTAGCATGCATGGTATGACTGCGCCATGCTCCATGAATCACACATGAATATGTGTCAGTCAACAGTGCATTGGGTTTGCAGAAAGGAGATGGACAGAGCAGACACATATGGATTAAAGAGGCAAAAGAATGTTCAGACACCGGGTTGCAGTTGAAGAACCGAACATCAACATTAACCTCTCGAGCCATGTCTATCAGAAGGCATATTCAGCTTGATTGGTCAAAGGTGAGACACTTCAATCCTCTACAGCAGTAAGGTCTTAAAATAATGCTGTGCGGTAGAGCACAGAAATCATTCAAAAACTATGGAGCACAAATTCATGTGAATAATTTGCTTGCTACATTAACAATCCCAATCATTTAGAGCAGAGGTGTCAAACTCATTTTAGTTTCGGTCCACATTCAGCCCAATTTGGTCTCCAGTGGGCCAGACCAGTAAAATCATAGCACGATAACCTATAAATAACCACAACTCCGAATTTTTCCTTTGCTTTTGAACAAAAATGTTCACATTTAAAGAACTATCTTTTTTAGAAAACATTATGAACAACCTGAAATTTCTTAAGAAAAATAAATTCAATTTCAAAAGTATTATGTCTCAGTTTATCATTTACACATTACAACCTACAGATCACAGTGTTTCTACAAAGGCACAAAACATTTAGTCTCAGGTATCTGGAACTGAACAATATAGAATTTTACTTGATGACCAAAACGACAAAGTCTGACAAAAAAAACAACAAAACAAGACAAAATATTACAAAAATGAGACATAAAATGACAAAAACAAGAAACAAAATGACAAAAAAATGAGACAAATGACATGGAACAAAAAAGAGACAAAAAATTAGAAAAAAAAAACTTACAAAGGAACAAAAAATGGAGAAATGACAAAAACAAGACAAAAAAATTACATAAACAACACAAACGAGATGAAAAATGACAAATGGGGGAAACAAAATGACTAAAAAATAGACAAACAATACAAGCGAAACAAAAAACACAAAATGACAAAAACAATGCTCAAAACAACGAATAAAGCAAAACACAAAATGACAAAAATAAGACAAAAAACACAAGCAAGGAAAAAGGAAACAGAATGACAAAAACATGAAACAAATGACAAAAGACAAACAAAAAAGGGCAAAAAACAACAACACAAAACAAAATATTACAAAAATGAGACACAAAATGACAAAAGAACAATGGACAATCTAGTATTTTATTTCATGATCAAAACAACTCGTCATAGTCTAGAAATTATTTTAAATTTATAGTTTTACAAATTTACAATTTGCAGTCAATATCTTTTCTATAATTTTTACACTTTACAAACTCATCCCTCGGGCCTGATTGAACCCTCTGGCGGACCAATTCTGGCCCGCAGGCGGCATGTTCAACACCCCTGATTTAGCAAAACAATTTCTAGCATGGTGGTTGAGCTTCATTTATAAATCCATAGAGCAAACCCTGCAGCAAACTAAAAAACACCAACAACTGTGAATGATTATGGCAGCATTTATCATTGAACACCCTGCCTGAACATGTGAGTCACATTAAACAGAAAGAAACTTCAACCATGTCATGCAGCTGCACATAACACATACGCACACAGTGCTGAGTGGAGGATGCACAGAAACATAGTGGACGTGCTGCGGCATACAAAGGTGTACTTTAGATCGACATTTGTTGAAGGTCTAAAAAAATAAACTAACACAGATATGTCACTAATAAGAAAATAAACATCCATTCCTTAGATAGGAAAACATTATACACTGAAGTTGTTGCCTTATGTTTTTGCGACGACGTGATCAAAGCAGCATTCTGACATGATAGGCCTTATTCTCTCACCAGTCTAATAATAGAGCAGTCTCTGTTTGTTTAAAGCCAATAAAATGCATCATTATTCCCCCACAGGAACAATGTACAGCTACCATTACTTTCACCCTCATCTCACCAGTGTCTCTTTTGGAGACTTTATTGAACACCTTTGTTTTTCCTCAGTTTCTAAATTTAAATATGAATATCCACCCATCCACTCATCTTTAGCAACTTTGGCTAAATCTGGGAGTATCCATGATTTTCCATTAATAGCTTCTCTAGATCACATCAGTCAAGATTTGACTAAAGAATAGGAAAACAAACAGTGACATTTATACCAGCCAAACTACCCATTATGGCAAAAACATTGGGAGTCTGACAGTCAGGATGCAGGCTGTTTGTATGGACATTTATCATCAGATGAACAGATGGATATTGCAGTAAGGTCATTTTTAACTGCAACACTGTGTAAAGGCTTTCAGCTCCTTACATGTTTAGATTCTTATCACACAGTACATCGGGGAGGCATCTGATCAGTCACTAATTTATTCTGCAGCAGGACAACAAGCCCAAACATTCCAGAGTCAAAAAGAGCTATCTTCAGTCACAACAATAGAGTTCTGCAGCAAATGGTCTGACCTCCACAGAGCTCTGATCTCAACATCATGGAGTCAGTCTGGAATACAGGAAGAGACAGAAGACACTGAGACAGACTGAATCCACAGAGAAACTGTGGCAAGTTCTCCAAGACTCTGAATATCCTGCAAGCACAGTGTGGTTAACTATGTGCAAGTGTTCCAAACAGAAGTAATGCTGTTTCAAAGGAAAGGGTGCTCACAGTAAATATTGATCTGTTTTTTCTATGTTTTTTTTTCTGTTGTCTGGGCTTGAATGAAGTTAACTGGTAAGTAAAAACTATTCATAGCACTGTGTTTGAAAACCTGACTTTACTTTTATTGCCTCAACCTTCTGCACAATACTGCATATCTTACAGAATAAAAAGAATCAATCTTTTGGCACAGACACTGAACTTTCAAGATTATAGTCCCCACGGGACCTTTTGAAAAACCAATTCACTTAATGTCACTGACTCAAATGTAACAGAACACCTTTTGTATAACACGGCGACAGCTCTCTTGCAGCTCTTTGACAATAATTAAGATGGAGACTCAGTAAAGTGAAGGGTTATTTGAAATTACATTTTGTGGAGACATTAAAGAATGTGAACGTATGAACGAGCACCTCCATTGAACCAGTTGGTTGCTCCAAAACTCGGTGTAAAATGTAAGGCTGACCAACTGATTGACCAACCAACCAACAGATACTGTCATCCTTGAGCCTTTGGCGTAGCAACACAAATAAATAAAGATACGTACTGCTGCCAAAGTGCTGATGCTCACCACACCCTTGTCACATCTGTAAGCATGACCTTTAACAGGGTTAACAGTATTCAGTAACATTAACATAACAATGTTATTCCCATGTTGGGGCAAGGTCATCAGAAATGGTCCCTACTGATAATTATGAAGCATTCCTTAACTTTCAGATGCAAACCTTTCACAGAGACTGTAACTGAAAAATAAGTGGTTGCTACTGAATAGGATTAAAGGAAATACCCATTCATTGTTTACCCCTGTATTTCCCTACAGCGCACCTCGAATAAGTGCCATTGTATGTGTAGTGTATTGTATGTGTAGTGTCCTTGTGCAATGTGTTGAAACTCTGACTAAACACCAAGTTAAACCAAAGCCAATAAAGACCAGTCGTAGCAAGATTGACTTCCTCATTGTCATGTCAGTGAAAACTGCATACAATAAAATACAAACAATACAAATCATTAGTAACTGTGATTTAACTTAATATTGTATTGTAAGTGACTTCAAACATAAAAATTACATCACTTAATGCACTTTGGATAACAGTCACACTGGCCACTAGCGTGTTTTTTTTTTTTTTTATAGCTTGTAAGTGAATGTCAACAAACTAAATTTTTAAACCTTTTATCCAGTATCATTTTGAAGAACCAGAAAGAAGAAGAACGTAAACAGGAAGTGACCTAACAGGATGTGATGTCATCAAACAAACCAGTATCAAAAAATAAATCAATTTCACAAACTATTTTAACCTTTAGCCGTTAACACATTCTTTAACTGAAATTTGTAAAAGTGAATTATTTAAAGGACACAATGTGTGAAAAATGAAACAATGTCTTAGTGGCAGCACAGTATGTTTAATTTGTAGGGCAATGGTAGAAGCATAATAAAAAGTATATTTTTGTAAATTATCAGCCTGAGCCTATGTTACCCTGTGTGGAAATTCCCTACATGCCTAAACTATTTTGCCATTGATTCTAGGGATGCTGCTTGCATTGGAGGTGGCCAGTTGTGGTTGAAGCCAAAAAGCACAGAATGTCACAACAACACCATAAAGACTCTTAAATTGACATTTCTCTGTCCCCATTGTCTCTTCTCTTAAAGCCGGTCTGCGAGCTGAGGTGCTGGGGAACAGGGCTACTCCCTCTACCTTTTTGCCACTGCAACACTGACCAAGATAAACAATTTGAAAATAGATGGAAGGTATAGATGTGAAAAGCATGGAAAGATATTTAATTTGTGATCAAGACATTTTTAATCTAAATAACATGAAGTGAACTGAAAACCTACACACTTTCATTCTGAACAAGTGCGGCTCGCCCGTCTCAGTGGTGACACTAGGACCTCGAGTCAGTGGATTTTCTTTTTGGCCCATGGCACTGGAAGAAAAACACAACCACGGCAGCACACAAACTGTATCTAATTCCCCCGTCTTCCTTCGGCTGAGCTGCAAGGTGAATCTAGATGACAGGGCAAGTGATTTGCCTTTATTCAGCTGGCACTAGGGAGCCCCTGGTGGCCTTGAAAACCAAAGGTTTACAAAGGAAAGAACAACACAGAAAAGGTAAGGAATCCCCAAGAGTGCGCCAGAGCAGCTTGTCTTTGTTCATGCATTTAATATTTATGTGCGGTTCAATTGAAATGTGTGTATCATTTCATCTTGAACTGTGAAAGGCAGTCTGTCTGGTCTGGGATGGCACGAAGACATAGAGAAGCATATTTTTATTTGAAAATTTTGGCATGCTGTTTTAGGTGTAATATGACTGTCTTATTTAACATCTCTGCCAACTCTCAATTATGGTTGTAATAGGTGCATACCAAGATTGCCATTGCATGTGTGTGTTGGTATTCAGCGTATTTTCCATAGAATTTGCTGCTTACTGTTGAAAATATTCCCTCTCCTTTGTCTCTTAGTGTCCTTGTGTCTATAGACCACAAAAATGCACCTCTAACATGTGGCCCTGCTATGGCACCATAAAATAGACAGAAAAATTGAAGACCTTTTTTCTGAAGCGTGAATTAGGCGCTGGTATGTATAGCAACATATAGCACAGTCATGTAGTTCTTATTACTCCACCAAGGAACGTGACGGCGTACGTTTGTCCGTCTGTCTGTCTGTCTGTCTGTCTGTTAGTAAGGTTACTCAAAATTGGGCAAACAGATTTGGATGAAATTTTCAGTGAAGGTCAGAAATGACACAAGGACCAAGTGATTAGATTTTAGCAGTGATGCGGCTTTTAGTCTGGGTCGACAAATTTGTTAAAGATTTCTGTATCATTGCGATAGTGGCACGACGTCACCGTAACTATGATAATAAGTGAACGTCAGCTGCCTGCTGATGATCACATGATTGCGATACTACTACAAATCGACCACTGCGGGCCACAAATTCTTTAAAGATTTCATCCGACGGAAATCCTTCAACGACTGCGCAGCTTGGTGGAGTATCTCGCTCTCTGCTTTTCTTGTTTGAAACTGCCTTCTTGTCAGCTTTTGTTGGCACATTTTTCCTCTTTAAATTTTTTCTCCTCACAACACTACTGTGGTAATTGTCCTCTGAGGCTCCACATTCACATATCTACGCTAGCTTTACAGACTGCGTACCTATGTCCATTTTGACAACTATTAGCAACAACCTGGTCCCCTCAGCATATCTCAGGGGAAATCTGCAGAACACTTTTGCCTATCTCTTGTCTCTTTCAGGTACAAATTCTGCTCTGTGTCTCATAAGGCACAGCCGAGAAGCGAGCAAATCGAGGGGGTCTGAAGGATGGCAAGAGAAAAGCTGGACTGAAATGTCACAGGCGCACAATATTTTCCAAACACAGAGTCAGAGCAGGTTTTAATGGCACTGCTTCTGAACTGAAACACTACTCCAGCTAGGATTATCTGCAAAGTAGAAATTCATATCCAAGGTATGTTGAAAGCCAAACCATGTCAAATTAGTGTAATTTTTCCAGCCCATGATGTCATGGTCTGCTTGCACCATACTATAATTCTGCTATAGTATGAAAAAAAAAAAAACATTTTGGCATGGTTGTGTTTCTTTAAGTCAGTCACAGTCGTCATAGGCAAGGCTAAGTGAAAGATGCGACATCAAATGCACACACACCTACCACCAGAAGGTATTCTTCCACCACAGCTCTGCCAAAAAAAAAATAAAAAAATACTATCCACTTAATAAAATGAAGGAAATTTGTAATAACTGCACATTAGTTCTTAAAG
Organism: Amphiprion ocellaris; assembly: GCF_022539595.1. Taxonomy (NCBI): domain Eukaryota; kingdom Metazoa; phylum Chordata; class Actinopteri; family Pomacentridae; genus Amphiprion; species Amphiprion ocellaris. Next base: position 23,777,868 of record NC_072779.1, read on the forward strand.
AGTCCACTTAGCTTTATGAGACACTTAAAGCTTAATATGAGCCTCGGAGTTACTCTTCACAGGTAATGAGGTTTGTGCAATTTGTCATTTATTTCTCTGAGCAGAGTCATGTTCTAGGGGTAAAGTTTCACTGTGGAGGGTAGAAATAATTACAACAAGGCTTACAGTATCCTCACTTACATACACCAGCATTGTTTAAATGCAGATGTGAAAATCAAAAAAATAAGTAAAAAATCCTTTAAATGGGGGATCCTAGTGACCATACCATGGCCGTTATCAGTGTCATGATATGTTAAGAAAGCATCCTACATTCTAAAATCCACATCTCCACTACATGTATTTAACTACAACGACTTCTATACAAACTGAACTGCTATTATAACTACTGTATAATCCTCCAAGATATGCAGTAGGAGATTATATCACAGGCCAAACATCTGGCAAGCATCAGTTGTAAAGCTGTTAATGAAGGCATTGCCACTGTCAGCTCAAGAATTTAAAGCCTATTTTAAACGTGTCAAAAGACTGTGTTGCCTTCTTTGCGGTTAAGATACAGCTATGGTTAGGCAATGAAAACACTTGGCTGAGGTCAGAGAAAGATCATGGTTACACTTAATGAAAGGTGAAATCAGGTTCCGCCTCTTGTGTGAAGACATCAAACACATTACTCCAATACCCTGAAAGGATGGAATGTTTTTCACCTTTCTTCTGGACTTTCACAAAATTTTGCACATGCCCTCTGTATGACTCGTCAAAGCCAGCAAATGTTGGTGGTCTTCTCAGTGATTATCCTGAAAGTAATGTAGCAATATGGTTTTTGACAAGGCAAATCTATAACCACCAGATGTAAGAGGAGAGAGTGGGGAACATCAGCTAAAAGTAATAATAATAAAAGAAACAAGCCATGAAACGCACACATACTTGTTATTTAACTTGTTAAACTTAAAAAATCCCCTCACAGTCCTCTGTCCTGTTCATCTTGTGCTGTTCCATCCCAAACCAGTACTCTGTAATCATTTTTCCTTTAATAGGTGCCAATGTGATTGTACATTCTCCCTGACCCAGTTTCCTGACAGTTTCTAAAGAAGCCTTCACAGCACGAGTTCTGTCTCCCATGAATTTTTCCTCAAATGCAATTTCTATCATATTCAGTCAGGCTGGTATGGTTGGTTACATTTGAAAACCAGCCTGCAGTCACTGAACCCTTTTGACAGAGATCTCTTTAAGAACTGCTTTGGCCCCAGTGCAGAGGCAAGGAATGGAGGAAATGGATGAGACAGATGCATTGTTCATCACTGAAAGCTTTTCAGTGTGCTGTCAATGCTACATGCAGAGCCGGGCACAACGCATGCTCTTTGCCAGGGAACTCTGGCCCATTTGGACTTCAGCTGTTGTCCGGAGCACTTTAGTGAGTTTGTGTATTTCCAACTACTATGAAACTTCTGACTACAGCCTCGTTGCCAGCTTACGCCAAAAAACTGGCAGGAGATGAGAAGAACAAACTAATCACTTAAATGATTGTTGATGCCTAAGGGAATATTAAATCACCAATTTAAGCTTAAAAAAAATTAATCAAAAGTGCCAAAAATCAGCTCTTTGAATACTGTTTTCTCGAAATAAAAACTAAACATTTGTAATGATGTCATGAAAAACTACAATCTTACAAATAAAGACATTCGTTTAGACTCGCATGTTGGGGAATGGGCACAATTAAATGACAGATTTCATACCATGTGGTATTTGTTAATGAGCAATAAACATACACAACCATTCAAAAGTTTGGGGTCACCCAGACAATTTCACGTGTTCCATGAAAACTCACACTTTCATTCATGTGCTACCATAATTGCACAAGGGTTTTCTAATCATCAATTAGCCTTTTAACACCATTAGCTAACACAATGTAGCATTAGAACACAGGAGTGATGGTTTCTGGAAATGTTCCTCTGTACCCCTATGGAGATATTCCATTAAAAATCAGCTGTTTCCAGCTAGAATAGTCATTTACCACAATTACAATGTCTACACTGGATTTCTGATTCATTTAATGTTTCTTCATTGAAAAAAAAATGCTTTTCTTTCAAAAATGAGGACATTTCTAAGTGACCCCAAACTTTTGAACAGTAGTGTATTTGATCATTTAAGCACATCAGCCATTAGATCACATGAAGTCTGCAACAGACATAAACCACTGAAGAATGATAACTCAACTACCGTTATAAAAGTCAAACAGACATGCGAAATGAGCAGCGTTTTTTGCATTTTAAAGAGTATGAATACGTAAAGTTTGTTATGTACAAAACATGATTCTGTGTTTGTTATTCTGACATCCTCCACCCAGAAGCATGGTTATGTAAGTGCAAAGAAATATTTTGCACCTTGGACAAGTCGCCAGTCTATCGCAGGGTTCCAACAAACAAAAAGGGGTTGTGTCAGAGCAGAGAGCTTTAGTTGACAAGCAGCTATGCCTTTCCTTCAGCGTACCTGCATGTGGTTTTGCATTCACTACACTGAAGTGCATCGCTGCAGGCTTTAAGTCAGCAAAACAACAGCAACAGAGTCATTTAAATACTAGAATTGAAGTAATTCATAGTTGGTATACTTAAAACCAACATGCTGATGAAAATATGCTGAAATTTTTCATGCCAAATTGCCGGGGACAGCTGTGGCCCAAGGCATGATACTTTGGAGTTGTGTGTCTGTCCATCCATTGCAAATCTCAGGAGCACCTTGAAAAAAATTCTTCATATTTGGCACAAACATTCACTCAAGGAAGAATTGAGATTTTGGTGGTCAAAGATAAACATTGCCATGACCTCAAAAGATACTGTAATTATGACAACAACAAAAGTCTTATAGGATCAAATAATGAATGTTTTATATGCAAGACGTCACAGGTCAACTTAACAGTAACATCATAGTGTTCTGCAAAAACACTTTTCTGGCCACTGCTTAGTCCCATAACTCAGGAACAGCAGGAGACTGTGATCATACTTTCCTTTTGGTCAGATACTGAATCGATGACACGAATCTTTCCCATTGTGGTGATTGTGTAAATCACCTGCACTGCCAATGTTGCAGTATTCACATTTTAAAATGTGTATCTTCTTTGCAGCAACATACAGATTTGAATCACTGTATATTTTTGTGACAACAACTTTGTGCTGTGTTTTGCTTCTCTTAATGAACCTACTTGCTTCAAAGTTTTTACTACAGTAACTGGAGAAACATGGATGGAAACTTCAACCTGACCGATTAGCGGAGGTATGGAACTGACAGTGAGGCAGTGATTCTTTAATAAGTTCATTAACTTTATTGTATTGTGTATATGCAAGCACAGATTATTGTAAGTGAAAGAGAGACAGCAAGCTAGTAAGACAACTGAGAGATCAAGTGGGAGAGACAGAAGTCTCTAGTTAATTATTCTGACTTCTATTGTTTGTCATGAAATCACCAGGAGATGAATCATACTGTTCAACTAAGGACAACAAAGACCCTAAGAAATAGAACAAGCAAGAGCTACTTAATCATTGTAAAATAATGACAAATCCAAATTAAATATGATGAAAAGAAGAAGGAAATCTGAAGAATTATAGCTAAACACCTTAGTTACTTTACTTCATTTCAAGCCCTGCATAACATACCCCTACGTGGAGTAACGTGGTAATAGATGTGTAGTTAAGTAGCTTTGCTTAGCAGCAACTTATACAACAATATTGTTTAGTAACATTTTTGTCTGGAATTGGGTTCACCATTCCATGTGGTATTTTCAGTCCAAAATGTACAGGTGGGAGGCTCATTCAAATGAGGCAGTGCAAACTGAGCTCTTGGTATTTGTGGAAAATGCATCTTACACAGAGTCTACACAAAAGATGTAGTGTGAGTAGTATGTTAGCAGAACGGCAGCAGCAGCTCCAGCGCTCCATCTGTGTCCACAGACAAGGCATTCAGGCACAGCACTGCACCGAAATATTCCAATCCAGTCCCTGTAAAACTCAGAAAAATAGACTTGATGTGTAAAAATGTACTTTAGGTTGCATTTACAGGCATATCGAGTGAAAAAAAAACAAAAGCTGTTGCATTACCTATGTAGACATCTAGACTGCTAAAAACAGATGTGTATCTGTTCTGCCAGATGTGTGAGACTACTAAAAACTAAACTAAACTAAAAAATGTAACTGTAAAGCTAACAGCCCAGATAGGACTTTAGATAAAATGAAAAATGCTCATCAGTATAAATCAAAAAGTTGAATTAATCCAGGTGAGTGAGTTCATTAAAATCAGCACCAACATTAGAGTAACTCATAATCACTGTGAACTGATCTATGAATGACTCTGGATGATTCTTACTCAATCCCAGTACACAGTTGTTTCACCTTCAGTTGTTTAAATCCCCGAAGGCTAAAGAACGCCACTGTTCATGTTGCCTCTATTGAAGGGGTGTCAAACTCATTTTAGTTTAGGAGCCACATTCAGCCCAATTTGATCTCAAGTGGGCCGCACCAGTAAAATCAGAGCTCAATAACCAATAAATACCCACAATTAATTCTCAAAATGTTCACATTTAATGAACTATCATTTTTACAAAACATTATGAACAAAATCAAATTTCTTAAGACAAATAAGTGAAATTTTAACAGTATCGTGCCTCAGTTTATAATTTACACATTACAACTTCCAGATCACAGTTTATCTATAAAAGGCAGAAAACATTTAATCGCAGGTATCTGGAACTAAACTATCGAGTATTTTATAACTTGTCAAGATCTAGAAAGTCTCCAGACAGACACCAAACTGCATTGCTTGCTACAATGCTTTAAGATACACAAGGGACACGGCTGTCTTGCTTTGGTTTCATTGTCAACTATTTTGGATGAATGTCACACTGTGGATTGTAGAGGTCAAGGGCAGACTGATACTTCTAGCCAAAGTATTGTTCGGCTTGTACCAAAGCTATAAGTGAAAAGCTCTATTTAATAAAGTGACTGAGCATATGCGGGCAGTGGGCTGTATCCACTGAAACTCAACACACACCTCATTTAGTGCTCTCTGCAGGTTGTGCTTTTCACTGGCGTGATGTATTTCAAGCTTGGAGCTGTATCAGAAATCAACTCATCTCACCCTCGGCTTCAGCTTTCTGAGTGAATCCGCACTGATGGTCAGATGTAAGTAAATAAACAAGTGATTGAGTTATTTTTCTTAAGTCATTATTTTGTCACGGAACTCCAACACTACATGTCACGTAATGACAGGGTGTGCAGATAGAAATTAGCTAGCAGTTAGATCTGGTACAATGCATCTCTTCTTCTCTGATTCAAGTTTTGCCGCACGGTTACTTACAAATTGAAAACATCAGCATAAATGTGTCATTTCGCTGTGTTCATAAAGTTTGTGTTTAGTAGTGGATCTTGGAGCAAGGAAAATCCACCAAAAGATAACCAAAGTCAGAGCATGTTAAAACCGACCCTCATCAGACAACCTGTTTCTCATTTGAGACTGTCCCAGCCATTGTGTGCCCGTCATTCCTGGACATAGGATGGTTAATTTAACATTCATTCGCCAAACATACCAATTACTCTTCTTGTATATCTTTTCTCTTGTAAAACTATTTATTAAAAATACAGTTTGAAAACAAATCAGACAAGAAAAGCACTCAGAGAGCGCAGAACTCTGCCAAGGCTGCTCAGTGTTATCATTTCCGACAGCTGAAATCTTGAAAAAATTCATGGCAGAAATCACGGCAACATAGAATGCAGCCATTTAACATAGATGTACCCACAAATAAAATGACCTTGCGCTGAGCACAGACGTGTGTTATGCATGTGTACGTTATGTACAGATACCGAATCACGTGACCTAAATATGTAGCAGGTGGCAGGAATTGATGGGACTCAGAAACACCCCCACAATTTAATCAATTGTTCCTTCTGTCATTTCCGACGGATAAGTCCCGACAAGTCCACAGCGGTCGATTTGTAGTAGGATCATAATCATGTGATCATCAGCATGCAACTGACGTAGTGTTCACTTGTTGTCATAGTTACAGTGACGCCGTGCCGCTATCTTGCAATGATACAGAAATCTTGAACAAATCCTTGGATCCAGACGATAAGCTGCATCACTGCCAAAATCTAATTACTTGGTTCTTCTGTCATTTCTGACCTTCCCTGAAAACTTCATCAAATCCGTTTGTCTGTTTTTGAGAAACGTACGCCGATTGTCACACAATAAAGAACTGATCTCATCTTTGTGTTGAACGTATAGAATAGGTTCACTCTTGTCCTATGTGACCATTGTCACAAAAATTGCCTTTCACTGCAGTTCTTCCTAATCATTTGGAAGTAGTAGGCCTCACCCAACCGAGGCCCTTTAGGAGCAGTGATGACCCTTTAGGCTTGGTGCCACAGTAGAAAACTGGCTTGGATGTTCAACACAAATAATTTATCAAAAATGTTTTTAAACAGCTATTTTACAAGAGGAAAGAGCGGCACAAAGCCAATATCCACTTCTGTTGGGATCACCAATGTACCCCACATGTGTGTGTTTGCTGGTTACGTGAGCCGTGCATCTCACAATCGGGTAATTTTTTGACTCCACCATCTTTACACGGCAGAGATTTGTACTAGGAAGTGAATTCAACATACCCAGATTATATTTTTGTTATCTGGTTAGACTGAACCGAACAAATGCAAGCGGTTTTACGAAGCTAGTTATCAATTCAGTAAGTCAACCCTGGGATGGGAATTTTCTAAGGTAACAACTAGGACTTCCTAAGCAGTGGAGAAGACACAAAGTCACAAACTGCACTACAGTGAACTATGCATTTTCCCATCAATGGCTTCGAGGCAAACGCAGTGAAAACTATTGTAAAAATGATGTGTGACTTATCACAATAAATCATATGTTATTGTTCACGTGTTGACCAATCAATATGCAGCAACATCACTTTAAAAATAAAAGCCCACATTTTTCCACTGATTAAAATGTTCATTCAGGCATATCTAGTCAACAATAATATAATAACTAGGATTACTGGAGCACAGCCCAAACAAAGTACAACTCCATGCTCCCAGTGCAGTTGATTGGAAGCATTTGTAACTCAAATCTTGGCCAGTGCACCAAAACTACTTCAACTCCAGTGCTTTGCTAATAAGCCCAAAAAGTGACAGACAGAGGCCAAAAGAAAAATAAAATAAAAAATAAAATACATAAGGGGCCTCTCAGCACTGTTGGGACTCACTCAGATAGATGGAGAGAGAGTAACTGGCAAGCCACTGAGGAAAATCGCATGCAAAATAATCCTCGGACAGCACCAGACACAAATCCAAAGAGCTGAAGAGCTTTCAGTGTGGGAGGAGTAAGCCACAGACAGAGGGAGACATTTTAGCTGGGCAGATAGATGACCAGATAAGGAGGAGGAGGAGGAGTGAAGGAACCTATTTCTGGAGGGCCGCAGACTTTTTTATTTCCTGCTTTTCTGACTTTTCTGTGAGAGCTCCTTCCACTTCTTGCTCACCACTTAAAGCCACCTTTCAGTAGGGATTTGGACAGCAATGCCTTTTGGCAGACTATGTAAACCGAGGCTAAACTGTGACCGACGTTGAGCCTGGAATGTTTTTTGCTTGACCTCAAACACCCAAGTTGGATTTTGACTTTCAGATATTGACGCACTGCAACAACAACACCTACAACACAGACATTGCTGGCTAGATGCTCTATTTATCCCCAGTGACACATACCAATGGATTCAAATGCTTTGTATCTGCAAAAGAATTCCCCAAAGTAAACACATAAGGCAGTACAACAGAGCACTTTTTGTGTGTCAAGAACTGTAATTCGGACATGACATGAAATGATCAGATCCTGATACTAAGGTAGTGTAGGTACTAAGCAGTGAACACAACAAGTCTCTCATTTATATTCCTATTTCAAGGAGCATGGAAGATATTGCTATGCCTTATATACTACTATTCAAAAGTTTGGGGTCACTTAGAAATGTCCTTATTTTTGAAAGAAAAGCAGCTATTTTTTCAATCAAGACAACATTAAATCAATCAGAGATAAAGTCTAGACATTGTTAATGTGATAAATGACTATTCTAGCTAGAAACGGCTGATTTTTAATGGAATATCTCCATAGGGGTACAGAGGCCCATTTCCAGCAACCATCACTCTTGTGTTCTAATGCTACATTGTGTTAGCTAATCATGTTGAAAGGCGAGTCAAAGCTACAAGTTTGACGGTGTTCTGTAAGGTGTTCCAGTCGTTAGCTGCTGCAAAGCGAAAGGAGTTACGGACAAAAATAGTAGAAGTATTGGGGATGATGAGCTTGATGTATCCACTAGACCTCGTGCAATATGAATTATAAGCGAGGTGAAGAAGAGAGTACAGGTAGGGAGGTGTGTTGCCCAGAATTGACTTATAAACAAAATGAAACCAGTGGTGAAGCTGTCGGGTATGAAGGGAGGGCCACCTTACCAATTTATGGAGATCACAGTGGTGAGTGTGGAAGGGTATGTTAGTAGCAAAGCAGATGACTGAGTGAGAAGTCAGATGCATTGCCAGAGGCAACCAATCAGAAAGCAGCTCTAAGCCAGAACTTACCTACTAAGTACACCTATTCACACTGACATTAACCAAACATATTCTGAAAGCTATTGTCAGTAAATTCTGACATTCTTGCCACGTGTATAGGTGAAGTTGTCATTCTTGTCTAGATAACTAAAAGAGGTGCCTCCACATCCCGAATACAAAATGTTGTTGTTTAAGCTCTATCACAAAACCTGCACAGTATAGTACAGAATATGCAGGTAGGTTGTTCCAAGCATCATGGATAACTTCCTAAAGTCCTCCTGTGAATTGAATCTGCTACAGTGTCTTCTGACTGACTCCATGATGTTGAGATCAGGGTTTTGGTGGGGCCCATACCATCTGCTGCAAGACTCCCAGATGTCACCATAAGAACACATTTGGTGATTACAGTACATACAGTACAACAGCAATTGGCTGTGACTGTCCTTGACTGACACTAAACATCCCCCACAAGGGACAAGTTTAGACATGCATCCCCCTCAGGTGAGTTGTTCAGTGATACAGTGGCTTATTTACCACCTCGCATTTTTACTAGCTTGGATGAGACCAATGTTTGTTTGCAAATGTAAAAAAAAAAAAAGATAAGAAATATATATATAAATAAGGTGACAAGCCAGTACACAGCACAGCTTGTGCCAGTGAATATTTACATTTTCATTTAAACAAATTGTGGTACGTGAGTTTGTTCAAGCAATGCTCAGCAACACATGGGGCACAGTAATGTGTCACACCATCTGCTCCTCTGCTCTCAACTGAAATCCATGTAGTGGATGAAAGCACCCTGTGCCTGCACACTTGAGGGTTTTATGATTTTTTTTGTTTTTCCCAGTGTTGTTGTTGTTCTTTTCACTTTTGTTAAACTTGCACTATACCTCTACCAGCACATACTGTTTAACCTGTAGATAAAAGCTTATTTTTATTTTATTATAGGATGGATATGCTTGAGTGAGTCCTAAAAAATATGTATCAGTGTTAAGGTTTTGGAGCTTAAGGGTTTGAAACAGCTTTGCTAAAATGAATAAGAGGCATTCTGACCTCATAAACAATGTTTAGTAGGAAGAAGTGAAGATTAATTACAAAAAAAGATTTTCCTTAAATCTTCATACCGATATACAGTACATTGCCTGGAATGTATTAGAAATCAGCTAAATATTCAGGCCTGTTTCACATCACACTTCAGACCAGCAAAACCTCTAAATATGCACTTAAATTGCACTTAATAATTTCAGTACTTTAAAAGCAGATTGTGCCACGAAATCATTAGTATTTTCAACTGTGAGGAAGGTGAATAAAGCATTAATGTGGACTAAACAATGAGCAATGATCACAGATTTTCCAGCAGCATCTTTTTACTTTAAGTGAATATTATGATAATTAATATTGGAGAATGTTAAAAGGTCAACAGAAAGTCGGGTTTAAGAAGTTGTATCACAGTTAGCATGGATGTTTTTCAGTTTTTTAATAATGTGCTTTGCTGCATGCAAAAATAGATACTAATGGCTATTGACAGTGTTTGTTTGGGAGCAGGGATCAATACCAGCACAGACACTGCTATTTGTGAAAATGACTAAAAGATAGCAATAAACAAATAAATAAAACTATAATTACTCAACATGACAGACTAAATACAAAAGAATGCCTAGTACAGAAGAGAAACAGAAAAGCAGGATCTGTGCACTTTAAATGCTTGGAGAATGCAGTCACTACACTCTAATAGAAATCAAAGAACAACAAAGTCTCGCCTAAAGCTGTAGTATGTGTGTTTCCCTCAGGCAATTAGAAAAATAACACAACTAGAAAACTGCTACTGAAAGTATTGACAAGGAAAAGGTATAACACCTACAGTGCTGGAGACCAATGTGCTTTGGACTCTTTCAAGCTTCTTAAAATCAATAAAAATAAACTCAAAAAGTAAAACCTTGTCTATGACCAGAAATTATTATGTGGTTGAAATTAGTTTCAAATTCAGATGCAATAATAGGGATAATAATAATCAAACAAGAAAAGCACTCAGAGTGCAGTACTCCGCCAAGGCTGTTCATTCCTCTATATTGTCAGAAATGCAGCATTCTTTTTTTTTTAGAAATGCAGCATTTGTTTATTAGTTATTGATGATCAGAAATCATGGCAACATAGAATGTGGCCATTTAATATAGATGTACCCACAACAAAATGACCTGAGCACATGCGTGTGTTATGCATGTGTATGTTATGTACAGACACCGAATTGCATGACCTAAATATGCATTATTTTTGGTAGATAAGTCCCGATAAGTCTGCAGTGGTCGATTTGTAGTAGGATTGCAATCATGTGATTGTCAGCAGGCAGCTGACGTAGTGTTCACTTCTTGTCATAGTTACAGTGATGCCGTCCTGCTATCTCGCAATGATACAGAAATTTTTAACAAATCCATGGATCCAGACTATAAGCCTCATCACTGCCAAAATCTAATCACTCTGTCCTTGTGTTATTTCTGACCTTCCCTGAAAATTTCATCCAAATCCGTTTGTCTGTTGTTGAGTAATGTTGCGAACAGACAGACAGACAGACAGACAAACATACGCCGATTGTCACACAACTCTGCCACGTTCCTTGGTGGAGTAATAAAGAATAGACCTTGAGCTAAAATAGCTGCATTTTTAATTTTATTTCATGGACTTCATGAGATCTAGGTACTTCAGATGGTGCAAGGACAAATACAAAAATAGGGCTTTGTATTTGTTCTTTACTTGAGCCACTATATGTCAAGCATGACTATTGAAAAACACATCTCTGGGTCCAGCCTTACAGTCTACCAGTTTTAATGGGGAGGCCTTCAGTCCTTTCTCTCTGCAGTCATGAGTGACCAGAAAAACACTCAGACACTTTCTTTTTGTTACCTGAGGCCTTGTTTGAAGAAACCAAATGCACCTACATATTTTTATTCAGAAAAATTAATAAACTATGATAAATTTACATTAATATTGTGCACCATTATAGCAGCACACATTTAAACATTGAAGGCTGTGCTGAAAAAATGCGGTTAGTGACTTGTTGGCTGTATTTAACAGTACTGAGTTTTTACAGTTTTTGATATAGTCATGAGATAAAATTTAAACATGACCAAGGCTCAGACAGAGAATACTTCAGTGGAAATGTTTGATCCTCATCCCCAGTCTCTCTGAAAATGTACGGAGTATATAAAATATTTACTTTTATAAAATACTACTCATTTAATTAAGAGGCTTTTACATTTCCAGGATATGAGGAAATGAAGAGACTGGCCAGTGGTGCAAAAGGTCCATGTAGGAGGTATTTAGCAGTGAGAGTTTTTCAGGGGTGAAGGTAATGTGTGAGATTACAATGAAAGACAGGCTTTGAACTTGAAAAACAAGGGGAAAAAAATGCTAGAAGACCAAGAGAACTGTGAAGAGGCTAAAAGATTAAGCTGGTAGAGAAGTGAAAAAGAGAAGTGTGCTGCCTTATATGTAATGCACATTTATGCTCTTGTGGTTATGCTGAAAACCTGTGATTTGTGTGTGAGGAATCTTGAAAAGCTTTGAGGTGAGGAAGGCACACTCATAAAAGCACTTCTTATAACCAAACAAGACTGCTGTTACTTAAGTGTCTGAGTCACATTCAAGATACACAAAAAATAGCATTTAAATAGAAATCTGTTTGAGATAGAGGTCATAACTAGGGGCACAGGAGTAGTAAATATGACTTGGAAGGACTGCTTTGTGGCAAGGTTACAAATAAATTGCATTTAGCAGTGTGAAGAATCCACGCGAATCAATGTAGAAAGTGTGTTATGCTCTCTGAGCAAATTGTAAAGCAGTTATATCTCACTTGAAAGATTCAAAATCGGCCTAAATTCTCCTTGGTGTGACAATACTTGGAGAGGATTGACGGTAAATGCAAGATGGAAATCACTCGATTTGCTACTTCACACACAGATCCATGTACAGCATTTCAAAGCATGAGAAAATGTACTTTTCCTGAGAACATACACTACCATTCAAAAGTTTGGGGTCACCCAGAAAATGTCATGTTTTCCATGAAAACCCACACTTTTATTCATGTGCTAACATAATTGCATAAGCGTTTTCTAATTATCAATTAACCTTTCAACGCCATTAACTAACACAATGTAGCATTAGAAAACAGGAGTGATGGTTGTTGGTAATGGGCCTCTGAACCCCTATGGAGATATTCCATTAAAAATCAGCCGTTTCCAGCTAGAATAGTCATTTACCACAACAACTATGTCTAGACTGTATTTGAGATTAATTTAATGTGATCCTCATTGGAAAAAAAAACTGCTTTTCTTTCAAAATTAAGAACATTTCTAAGTGACCTCAAACTTTTGAACAGTGGTATATATTGGCCATTCTTGCCTGTTAATCAATTAAGACACTGTGGATAGTAACTGATAAAAGGAATTAAAAAGCAGAAAAAACACATCACGCATGCCAGTTTAAAAAATTGTGGCAAAACTTATTACGGGGGGTCCTCGACTTGCGTCAGAATTCCGTTCCTACGGGACGCTATAACGCGATTTTCGTCGTAAGCTGGAACTCGCATACTGTGACGTATGTGGTATACAACCAGTGAATGTAAAGAAAGTGGCACTATACATTCCTTGTATTGTGCCACGCTACGATGTATTCATCTGCTATGCTTGCCACCTAGTTCCCGCACAAAATTTGTTTTAATGTCACAAACACTGTATGATGGAACAAGACTTTCTTAATAAATTTATGGGAGATGAAGACATAACCACGAAACGCCATAGGTCAAGGATGTTGTAAATCGAGGACCTGGTGTTCTCAGATTTTGGATGGACCATGTGAGGTCACTGTGGTACAGATGATTTTTTTTTTTTTCACTGTTGGGAAAATTTTGACAGCTGGAAGGTAAGGGGTTTCCTCAGGACTTTTAATGAAAAATAGACCTGAACCCAAAATCTGTGAGACAGAGACGGGGTCATTAAAAAAAATTAATAACAGGATGAAGGCAGTCCCTAGACACATAATGAGATTCTGCAGTGTCTTCTATGGAACATGTGATCAGCACTACAGGGTCGAGTTAGATTTTCCATTTTAAAGAAACTGTATCTACTGTCATCTCGATACAGTGATCAGTGCAGTCAAAATCTGTACGATGTCTCTAAACTGACAGGTCAGAGAACTAATTGGGTTATAAATTGAACCAATAAAAAGCCAATATGCTTGACAGTGTGTGCTGTTATGTGTGTCATTAGGGTCGTAATCTATCTGTACTAATGGCACAGTGGTACTCTACATTTTTTATTACGTCCTTGTTGACTTACCATCCCAGCTAACCAATTAAAGTATATTTCCACAGTGAGATAACAATGTGACTACATTAACAAAGGTTCATTGTCATGATGTTGGGACTCCGACACTGAAAACAGGTACTATAAATACTGTTATTATTATTCGCTTATTCAAATTCCATCAAACTCACCAGAAGGGCCTCCTAAAAGTACTCTGAGGGATCTCAGAGGGCCTCAGACTCATGAATTATTACTTAAAAACCTTCTGGATCATGTTGAAATATTAAAATCACATTTTTGAAGGGTCTGGATGTTTAATCTGATTATTTTGTTTATCTGGACTGTAAAATTTACTTGTATGGTGAAATGCATAAGTCACCTGGTGGTGAACAAGCATCTGTTGTAAGCCACTGATGCCAGGTGCAAACTATGAATTAAGTAAACACATTTAAAGGTCTTACCATTATTCTAATGGTACATTGTGTTAGCTAATGGTGTTGAAAGGCTAAGTGATGATTAGAAAACCCTTATGCAATTATGTTAGCACATGAATAAAAGTGTGAGTTTTCGTGGAAAACCTGGAACTGCCTCGGTGACCCCAGAATTTTGAAGGGTAGCATAAGTGCAGACCATATAGCTGCTGTTATCAAAATCCTCCAACATTAAAAACAATTACACTCTGAATGAACAAAATTTGAATCCAGCTGCAACTCCATTGTGCTACTGTAATATCAGGCCAAGCAGACACACTTCTGTATGGGTCAGGCATATGGGTTCTGTAAAGAGTCTTGAGACAATTTGACTGTAATTGGCGCTATATAAAAAAAATTGAATTGAATTGAATTGAATTGAATTGAATTGAATTGAATTGTATCATTGTGTCTGAGATTAGGCATTGGAACAGCAAAACCATACTGTCACAAACTGGTGAAACTGCAACATACAATATCCACCCTTCTATTAACTATGCACTGCTTAATCCTCATTAGGGTCATGGTGGGCTGGAGTCTGTCCTAGCTGACTTAGTGTGAAGGCAGGGGACACCCTGGACAGGTCACCAGTCTATCACAGGACTATCTCTAGAGACAAATAAATACACTCACATTCACACCTATGGACAAATAACCTCAGCATGTTTTTGGACAGGTGGTTAGCACTTTCGTCTTGCAGCTAGAAGATCCCCAAAAAGATGCTGAAGTTGATTGGTACCTCTAAATTGTCCGTAGGTGTGAATGTGAGTGTGATTGTTTGTCTGTATATGTAGCCCTGTGATAGACTGGTGACCTGTCCAGGGTGTCCCCTGCCTTCACACTAAGTCAGCTGTGATAGACTCCAAAAAAGACAAGAAAAAAAGACACAGTGTAAATAGTGCTAGTCCTTGGTAGCTAAAAAAGTTAAGACATCTTGAAGGTGCTCTTATGGATGACATGACCAAGCGTCTGACTATACAAACCACTACAGTTTTATAAAACTGCTCATGCCATTTATTGTAGAATTAAGCAGCCATGTTCAAATTGTGTCCACAAACTCTAGACATCAATCACTACAGTCTGAAATGAAAGAGGCACATTTATGACATTTCCATAAGAAACAGACAACAGCTGGCCTCAAACAGCCTCCACACAGTCAGAAGCTGAGTCAATCACTCGATCTAGACAGAGGGCCGGAAAAGGAGATGGATTCTAAAATCTGTCTGAAATGTCTCAAAAATGACTCGTAAGCAGTCTGATCTGGAAACATTGTAAACAATTATGGGGAAAAAATGTTTTGGAAAGCATACAAGAAATACTATTTTGGCTGGAAGAATATAAATACATTTAGTTTAGTTTTACTATTTTAAACAGTAAATCACTCCTCAAATATGCTCCATCACAGTTGGAAATCTTTTACTGGTTGGTTTGAAAGTCACGTTTTCCACAATCAATCTGAGCACCCAGCCTGATATGTCATTTGATGACAATATTAACATTAGGTATTGCAAGTGGAAAATTACCATGGGATGTTGGCCCATCTTCAGGTGATAAATCATGAAAATGACAGCAGTGTCATTTTGTGACACCATTAAACATCATGTGTTAGCTGATGTGTCTGTGACTCCCGTGCTAGTAACCTTTATATTCATGCTGATGGTCCATAAGTTACTGCTGCTACAGCACCTATCAGTGCCACTGCACTGGAAGAATGATTTTTTTCATTTCACATTTGTGTACAGTGCGAACTGCTCCTGAAGGTTTGCTTGACAGAATGATCCCTCTTTGCTGATACAGCAGGGTTTTTTTTGTTTGTTTTGTGTTTTTGCATAATTTATTTATGTTCTTGTAATAATGCTATGTGTGTGTCTATTATTTTTATGTTTTATTTCAAAATCTCAAAGGTGAAAGTGTGTCATATTTTTTTATGTGTGTCTGTTTGTCTTTGCACACTCTTGGCATTCTCTCAGTGAGCTTCATGAGGTAGTCACCTGAAATGATTTTTCCAACAGTCTTGAAGGAGTTCCCAGAGATGATAAGTACTTGTGGGCCATTTTGCCTTCATTCTGCTGCCTCTCATTCCAAACCATCTGGATTGGGTTCAGGTCAGGTGACTGTGGAGGCCAGGTCATCTGATGCAGTGCTCCTTCTTGGTTAAATAGCCCTTACACAGCCTGGAGGTGTGTTTGATTTCATTATCCTGTTGTAAAATAAATGATTGTCCAACTAAACGCAAACTGGATGGGACAGCATGTCACTGCAGATTGCTGTGGTAGACATGCTGGTTCAGTCTGCCTTCAATTTTGAATAAATCCCCAACAGTGTCACCGGCAAAGCATCCCCACATCATCACACCTCCTCCTCCATGCTTCACAGTGGGAACCATGCATGTAGAGAACATCCATGTATTGCACAAAGACATGGTGGGTGGAACCAAAGATCTCAAATTTGGACTCATCAGACCAAAGCACAGATTTCCACTGGTCTAAAGTCAAACAAATCTCTTCTGCTTGTTGCTTTTCCTTAGTAGTGGATTCTTAGCAGCCATTTGACCATAAAGGCCTGATTGGTTCAGTCTCCTCTGAACAGCTGATGTAGAGATGTGTCTGCTACTAGAACTCTGTGTGGCATTTGGTGCTGTTAACTTTCCATTTCTGAGGCTGGTGACTAGGGTGAAGTTATCCTCAGCAGCAGAGGTGACTCTTGGTCCTCCTTTCCTGGGGCAGTCCTCATGTGAGCCAGTTTTGTTGTCGCGATTGGGTTGCACTTGGGGATACGTTCAAAGTTTTTGCAATTTTCCAGACTGACTGACCTTCAGTCTATAAAGTAATGATGGACTGTCATTTCTCTTTACTTAACTAATTGGTTCTTGCCATAATATGGATTCCCCATTAAGAAGGCAAGAAATTCCACAACCTTGACAAGGCACACCTGTGAAGTGAAAACCATTTCAGGTGACTACCTCTTGAAGCTCATCGAGAGAAGATCAAGGGTTTGCAAAGCTGTCAGCTTCATAGTTTTGATGTCTTCAGTTTGTATCTACAATGTAGAAAGTGGTAAAAATAAAGAAAAAACATTGAATGAGAAGGTATATCCAAACTTTTAACTGGTAGTATATATTTTTAATTATAAGGATAATAATAACTCCACATCAGCAAACCCCAGCCTAAAGATAAGAAAATCTCCTTGTATTTCTTTCACCGATAAGGGATGACATGAAGCATCAACAAAAAGCTTTTCGAAATGCATCACAAGTAACTAAAGTAAGTCAAACTCAATAACATATTCTCTAGAGCTCACTCTAGGGTCAAGCTGGCGGTTAAAGAACAACCACTGCTGCATTGACAAACTCATATAGGAGAGCCCTGCACTGCACCTCACAATTGCTTCCAAGATGAGATTTTGCAGCCAAATCAAAGCTGGTTTATTTTGGACGCCAACCTCTACATTTCAGCAGTGTCAATCCCTTTTCAGGCGTTATTGAACAGGGAGCAGAGCTGTGTCATACAGGGTCATATGTTACAAGACAGCTGGCAAGTCATTTGTTATATACGGCTGCAATTTAATCCATTTCCAGGTGCGGATCATGCACTGACCTCATTTACTGGGAGGGTCCTCGGAATGGCAAACACCTGCTCCACATCAAATAGGGAATGTGAGATGTCCAGCATAATAATGAAGGCAGAGGCACATTGACAAAAGGAAAAAGGTCCTTGCTATCAGCTAGTAAATGACTAATGATTAACTTGTAATTGCCTTGTACCTGAAAAAGTTTTAAAAGGGCAGAGCAAAAACTCTCTTTAGCTAAGATCCTTGAAATATATTCAACTTCTTAGTGCCAGCTGTGCACAGACAGACTAGCCTGCTGAAGTTTAGCTTTCTAAGCTTGAAATCTCACCAGAGGGACTCTCCCTTTGGCAACATGGATTTATTAAAAATGATAATCCTTGGCATTACCCAAGTGACCCGCTTATCCTGATAACTTAATATCTACAATATGTGATATGCTGTGTTTGAGATAACCTGCAAAGTCAAATTGTGCTTACAGGCTGTGCTAAAGATTCCCATCTTAACATTCAGGCAAATGCAACTTCTTTCAGAAGTCAGAACTTTATTTATCACAAAATCTCCATATGTTCACTTTCTTCATTTTTTTCACGAATGTCTGTTTTAACTTCTGTGTGTTCTGTGTTTCTGTTTGTGTGAGGTCTAAATTTCTCATAAAGGCTCGTCAGGCTTTACTGCATAATCAGCAGAAATCGAAAGCTAGATTTGTAGTGCCACTGTAATTCATTGGTGTGCTCACCTAATTCATTCCAGCAGGTCAGTTCTCAGTTAGATCATTAAGATGGAAAGGCAAAGCAATCTGCACAACACTAATGGCAATTCAATCATGAAGATGGAGACAGAGTGTGATCTATATGCTACAATGTGTTTCTCACTGCTGTGTGAGAAAGCTTTAATGACACAGAGGAAACTCCAATGAGAAACCAGGCCAGTCTGATTTTAAATGCATTAGATAATATTAAAAAAAGGGAGAAAAAGTCTCCCCTTCATGCAATTTGCAGTAGAGTTGTGGGAGCAAATCTCTGTATGCTGTTCACAATAGCTGTTCATTAGAGTAGGGTTTGTGTTTTGTGTGCATGCCTGCATGAACGTAAAAGGGCCAAGCCAATTTCACAAACAATGTCGTGATAGATCAGCTGCTGGTCATGCCTCAGCTGTTCCTTCTCCTCTGTCTTCCTACACAGCTACACACAATAGAACATGAGGGGGATTGTGATTGTCTAGGCATTCTTGGTAGATGTGCTTTTCGGTCCTCGGCTTTCAAAGCTGCCTCACAGGCGAAACCACACCAAGTAACTTGTGTTTCTAGACTACTTCAATACATTGACAGAATTGTCTCAGTGGATTTAGTTGAACTCTCTAAAATCCGCTGATACAGTGGACGTATAATAAAACAGCTGCCTTCTATATTCAAATCATTTCTGCCTGTTGCTAATTTGAAAGGGCCTGTTTGGACCCAATCCACTATCATTTTCTAAACTTAACCTGAAGTCTTTCTGCTGCCTAAATGTAACCAAAAGTGGTTGAAAAAGGGGCGTCCGGATAGCTCAGCTAGCTGAGGTGGTCCGTGACGCAGCGGCCTGGATTCGATTCCAGCTCACGGCCCTTTGCTGCAGGTCTTCCCCCGATTCTTCTCTCTACTTTCCTGTCTGCCTCTCTACTAACCTAACTAATAAAGCCAACAAGAGGCCAAAAAAATGACTTTAAAGAAAGTGTCTGAAAACAAAAACAGCAATAACAAGAAAAGCACTCAGAGAGTATGTGTTTACATACCACAGAATAGCCTGGGTGACCCCAAACTTTTAGTGGAGGTCAGTATCCAGGACTAAACTTAATGATCAAGGTTTTGGAGTATCAGGTAAATTCGAATAAGCATTCATCTCAATTTTGAAAAACTTTGCTACCCTGTGCTTCCTGAAATACTGTAAGATACCATCCTGTGGCATGTAAACAATCTAAAAGAAACATCTGAGCGGGTGCTTTATTAATCAGATGCACAAGCCAAATATAGCAGAGTGGTAAACATAGCAGTGTCCAGAAGGCCCAAAGCCAAAATGTGTTCATCCTCAACTAATTAGGTCACTTCTTATGAAATGACTCTGAACATATGAGTCAGACATATGCTTGCACTTACTCAGATTCTGACTTTTAGAGGGAAGTATGAAAACTGAGTTTGTCATCACCAGTAGACACATTTAGAGTCCAATCAAGTCACCATTATTCACGCAGTGCACTCAAAACAACAGCCATTGTGCCACATTACTTTATTTAAAAAAAAAAAAAAGATTATGATTGGCACTACAAATTAACCTAACAAGTTTCAGATTTTATGGCGTTATCGATAAGGTGAATCTGTTTGAGAAATGTCCACACAAATTAAAGCTTAACACACAACAAAATAATATTAAACATAAGTTACATTTAACATTATTACTGATTATATAAGTACTTTATAATGTCAATAATTATTAAGATTAACCTGACTAATTCTGAACCAAAGTTATCCCCCTGCAAAAATATACAAAAAAACCCAACACCCAGTATAAGCAAACTTTGTTTTGTCAATTTCAATTTAGTTTAACTTGTTTAATTTTGTGTTTTTTATTTGTTGAGCAACAAACAAAATCTGACATATCTGAAGCATGTGTATGTGTGTTGGTGAGAGTGCATGAGGGGGTGCCAGGTATAAAGTATAACTGGTTTAAGCTGTACGCACAGCTAAATATTATTCTAAGTGGTTATACAGTAAAAAAAAAAAAAAAAGTGTTTCCATCTGAAAGCTCAAGGAAAGTACATGTACCTTGGCATACATAGATGAGAAAATACATTTTATAGCAACTTTCTTGCTGAAGACTATTCTATTGTGACTTAAAACGAGAAGAATTTTGGGTAGCATGTCCAGATATCCCTGATATTATCTCAATAGGAAGATATACACTACCGCTCAAAAGTTTGGGGTCACCCAGCCAATTTCATGTTTTCCATGAAAACTCGTACTTTTATTCATGCGCTAACATAGTTGCAGAAGGGTTTTATAATTAGTCTTTCAACACGATTACCTAACACAAAGTACCATTAGAACACAGGAGTGATGGTTGCTGGAAATGGGTCTCTTTACCTCTATGTAGATATTCCACTAAAAATCAGCTGTTTCCAGCTAGAATAGTCATTTACCACAATATCAATGTCTAGACTGTATTTCAGATTAATTTAATGTTATCTTCACTAAAAAAAAAAAAAAAGCTTTTCTTTCAAAAATAAAGACATTTATAAGTGACTCCAAACTTTTGAACGGTAGTGTACAGTTCCATGAGTTTTTAACAGCCAAACTCTTGCAGATTGTTGTTACTGTTTTTGTGATGTTGACCATTGGCATGAAAAAGCAAAGACAGCAGTATGTTTCGTTGCATAATTTCCTCGAGCGCAGCTATCTGCTTTTACACCTGCATGCACTCATCTTCTATAAGTCACATTAAAACAGTGAGGACATAATCCATTTAGAGGCTCCAGACTCACACACCACAGGCATCACCTCTGTCAATATGTGAAGATATGTGCCACATACAGGGAGTGATATCTACCATGCAGATGAAGACAAATTAGCCATAACACATTTATTTCTTAAATGCTTATTTTTGGATATGAGATAATTCCTTCTGCAAAGAACTGTGTCCCCTGCTGTTCAAAAAACATTGGCTGCGTATTTTAAGCTGAAAAAATCCCCATACGCAAGAAAGGGTTTTAAGCGAAATTTCGGCCCCCTCTTTGTGTTTTTTCTTATTGCAAAGCACATGAATTCAGCTTCTGTGATCCTTTCATCCTGGCACTCTTTACTTGTAAAATAAGTGTGACACGATGTGTGCGCTATTGTTTTTCAGATGCATCCTCTTGTCACTAAAATTCATTGACTGAGACTGAGGTCTTGGAAATTCTTGGAGAGGACGAGACACTCTAGAGATGCAGTGGGGTAACAATGAATAATGAGCAGGTGGCTCACACAATAGCTTGCTCGATACCAGTCAAATAATTGGTGGTGCTTGAGAGGAAGAGGGGAGCGAGACAAGGGAAAAAGACTGTAACAAGAACAGTGGTATTACAGGGGTTATTTGAAACTCCCCAGTGATTTCCATTCCGTACAGATGAAAAAATCCTGTGGGGAAGTCACATTGTTTGTTATGCCACGCAATGCTGCAGTAAGCCTCACACAATGCATATTCACATCATTTTCAAACAGAATGACAGACGAGAAAATAGGACGAGTGTTTCATCTGCTGGAAGCTCAAGCAGGCAGTGTACATAAGCAATGAGCTACATTATCTATGCCACTGTCCCAGTGAAGGAGGCCCCAGCTTGTGTCTGAGGCCAAAGTTGTTTTCTGTTTTGTTGTTGCTCACTAAATCCATGACAGTCACAAGAACACTACTCCTACACACACAAAAAAAAAAGTGACTGAATGAGTGAAACTGGTTCTAGCAGTCCTTACCTGCAAAGTCCAAGTGGCCAGTGTTCATTCTGTAGCCCTAACACAGCTTGACTAAAAAAATGATCCGAGCTGCATTTGGAGCATGTACTGTAACTCTGAATGCAAAGCCAGCAGGATACATGTTTATTGTCCTATAAAGAGTAAGAACACGTGTAGAGTTCTACGCAGGGCCAGACTGACCTCGCAGTGGGCCAAGGGCCAACCCATATTGCCTGAACCAGCCACAATACTACCCTGCCCGAGGTTGGTTGTGTCACTCAGACTGATTATTTGAAACAAAAAAATGCAATTAAAAAGAAGCTTTGTTTAAGCATAACATCATTTTTTTTAACGTAATTTATTACATCACTTGTCTACAAAACATAAACTTAAGATCACATCAAAACACAGATTTGACATTTTAAAATGAGATGCAATGGTGCATACCACCAAACAAATCTGCATTTCTTTAAATTGACATTTAGTAATTACTACACAGTCAATGTGGGACTTCCCAGCTACCGTATGCAGTTCCCTGCTTCCTCCAGTTGACAGTACAGCCTTGGTTGGAGGCAAACTTTGTTAGGGTTATAGAATGTTAATATACACTGCCATTCAAAAGTTTGGGGTCACTTAGAAATGTCCTTGTTTTTGAAAGAAAAGCAGTTTTTTCAATGAAGATAACATGGAAATATCTGCTTTTTAATGGAATATCTCCATAGGGGTACAGAGGAACATTTCCAGCAACCTTCACTCCTGTGTTCTAATACTACAATGTGTGAGCTACTCGTGTTGAAAGGCTAACTGATGATTAGAAAACCTTTGTGCAATTATGTTAGCACATGAATAAAAGTGTGAGTTTTCATGGAAAATATGAAATTGGCTTGGTGACCCCAAACTTTTGAATGGTAGTGTATGTTATGTATTCAAGCACACTGCTCACATCCACTATACAGTACAGTATTAGTGTATTATGCGATGAATATTTGTATTGAGGATTTTTAAACAGAAACCTTTCAGAACATATTCTGTAATTCTTCTCCATTCCCTGTCAAAGATAAAACCTGAAACTCCTCCACAGGCAATTAATTGGCACCACATTCATAATGTTTGTTTTCATTATCAACCTAAATGACTGCAGAAGCACTTTCAGGAGTGAATATAAGACTGATGTCATGGACTGCCAGTACATGTTTGTTTATCATACTTCACAAAGAGTTTCATTTCATATCACCAGGCAAGCTTTATACAGCTTTACTGACAACCCATTTTTCTAAGAAACTCCATTCACAAACAGGTAACTGCCGAAAGCAAAATTGCTTGGAAGAAATATGAGAAGATGTTGTTCAGTTATGCATTTGGTGATTATTTGTTTCAAAAACAAAAGATGACAAGATATTTTCTTCTAAAGCATAGAATTTTGCAGTATAATATGCACTTTAAGTGACTACAGCATTATTAAACACTTTCATGGTTTACGAAAAAGATGTTTTAAAAAAAATGAAAAAGTTCCCAGTGATTTACAAAGTGGTTATTAACATTTGCCCCAGACTGCCATTACCTAACCTGCACCATGGTGTTTTTCTTGCATAAATAAAGTTTATGTCATTGCATTGCCATGCTTTGCTGGTGATGATTTTTAAAAAAAATGCATGCATATCATTTTTAACCCTTTTAGCAATATAATACTCATTTCCACTCATTTCCTCCCTCTCCCCACATGGCACTCAGTCATTACCGTAATGCATGTAATAGCACCATAGTTTCACAGCTTTCAGGGGCAGTTTGAATGATTAAAATTGCACGAAGTAGCGAGGAGTTACAGTAATTTGAAATACACATGCGCCGCGGTGTCACCGGTGATCCCAGTGGTTTTAAAAGGGTTAAAGTGAATTAGATCTAAATCACCCTCATGCACGAATCATACATCAATAGCAGAATAATTTTACACATGATCCATGATGATAAAGACATGCAAAAGTAGTTTTATTGGGCAAAAATACCATACTGCCATATGTTAGCCCACCACCCCTCCTGGCTCCCCTGTAGCTTCAATGCTGGATTACTTTATACTACAGTTATGTGTTGTGCTGTGGATAATGCATAACTGTATTATCTAGCACTTCTTAAAACATCACGTTGAAGAACAATACTAAATGTAAATGTTTACGATCCAGGTGTTAGTTTATTTGTTTGTGTTTTGTTGACTTGTGTGGACTTTTTGGCTTGTTTGCTGAACGAGAACTTAAATTGTGCATGAATCTCCAACATTAATGCTCTTCTGAAAAAAATAAAACTATAAATTAACCGTGCTCGCTGTCCTATTATGTGTCGTCAGGTCGGTGCAGTTTTTCATTCTGAGCTGTTGTGTACATCTGCTGCTTGTTGAACATCTGGACTAATTTGCATATTAATGGATAATTATGTTAAATTGATTGTCACTGACTCCTGCAATGTGAAAGATTAAAGATCTACCCAAGCAAGAGAAAGACCAGCTTCTCCAATTATTACAAATTCTTTAATTTCACTTTTTTTTAATAATGAAAAAAAAAAAAACCTGTGGTCCTGTGACATGAGTCAATTTAGGAGTGTCAGCTGAATAATGAGATATGAAAAGTCTGAGTGATGAAACAGGTCTTTAAAGTATAAACTCAGTTAAGGAGAACATGTCAATTAGTGCTTGTATTTTTGGCTGTGTGCGCTGTGGCACATGGTTTAGTGTGGACAGCAGTACCCTCACTAACTCGAACTGCTAATATCCATGGGGCTGAAGCTGCAGAGAACAGTCTGTTGTGTGACTGGTCACATGTAGCAGATGAAAAATGCACGTGTTCAGATGTACATTCAGTGTCAATAGCATGTTGATTATGTGTATGGAATGAAAGAGTTTTTTGGGGTTTTTTTTTTTTAATAAAGAAACTCTACGCCATTCTATTCATTAATCAAACGTAATGGAAAAGAGATACATGTATGGCCCAGGACCAGTTTTGCAATTTCATTGAAACATTTAAGCTAAACCAAGCAGGACTAATGATCACTAAAATAATATCCAGGTGAATAAAGGGTTCATGAGCCACTAATTGTTACTGACTCTTTCAGCAGTTAAGGAAGAGGTATGTCTCTCTCTCTTTAGCAAATAAAGAATCAAGACAAAAACAATACATATAGTAAACTCCGAAGTGTAAGAAGATACGCAATTCTAAACAAAACTTTACATACACTTGTAAAGACAATGTATATCATGGCCATGTTAAGTTTCCAATGGCTCCTATATCTCTAAATTTTCTACGATGGAATCGTTTCAGCACATGCATACATAAGCTTCTGGTTGCATCTTTGACCACCCCCCTGACAGAATTGATAAATCCATCCATTTTCCATACATCGTGTTATACTCTGTAGGATCGCGGGGGGTAACAGGAAGGCAGAGCACATGGTGAAAACCAACGCAGGCACAGTGAGAACATCCAACCCACACAGAAAGACACCAAGCAAAGATTTAAACCCAAGAACTTCTAGGTGTGAGGCAACAGTGCTAGCCACTGCACCACCATGATGCCCCAAGAAGAACTGATACATCCATCCATTACCCATACACCGTTAATCCTCTGTATGGTCACAAGGGGGCTGGAGTCTATCCCAGCTGACTTAGGGTGAAGACAGGCGACACCCTGGACAGGTCACCAGTCTATCTCAAGGCTACATACAGAGACAGACAACCAAGCACACTCACATTCACACATAGGGCCAATTAACTTCAACATGTCTTTTCATCAATCATGTCCATTATATATCAATGTCATGGTTCTAAAATCAGTATTTGAGCGTGTAGAGCAGCAGCGTGGAAATGGTTCTGACTGCTAGTTTTGTTAATGGGTTGCCTATCCGTCACTATTTCATACTTGTTCCATTGTTTGACAACAGACACAGAACGATATGTGAATGACAACAGCTTCATAGGGAATTTGGCTGCATCAAAATATGCTGTATGTGTGTGCAGAGCAGCAGAGACACAAACAGATGTAAACACTAAATAAGCCCTTAAGGACAAGAGAAAAGAAAACATGGAAACCCACCCAATCCTTGTCCACTGCTTTCAAACTGGTCTTCAAATTTCAGTCATTTCTTATTGTCCCTCAGCAGTACAGTTTGAACACAAGTCTGACATATGTTCATATGAAAGCTAATGGTGACATTATCCCCATTAGCCAAACAGTGTGCAAACACAAATGATTTTTTTGTACTGATGTGCTAATATTGCCATTAAGAAAATGAAAGTAATCATCTGGATTTACGAAAGATTTTAACTTGGTGCAGCATCAGCATTAATTCTGATGTTGCGCTGAACAGCTGAGTTGAGGAGGGATTCTCAATTCACCAGTCAGTCTACATTCTAACCTTCACTATGGTCATAAGCTCTACGTAGTGACCGAAGAATAAGATCACAGATACATGCAGTCACAATCAGTTTCCCTTAGTTCCCTCAGACATCCAGGGGGACCTCGGAGTAGAGTCTCTGCTCCTTTGCATCAAAAGGAACCAGTTGAGGTTGTTCAGGCATCTGATCAGGACGTCACCCGGGTGACTTCCTTTAGAGGTTTTCTGGGCACGTCTAGCTGGAAGGAGGAACTAGGGTAAACCTGGGTGGATAGGTGGATGGAGAAAAAAATATGGAATGGTCTGTTTCATATTTTATTATGAAAAAGTCAATTTTGCATAGTATAGCCATTTCAGATCTTAAAAGTCATCACTTGTGTGAAGAGATCCTTTATCAAAAACAGAATGTACAATGTTGCAATGGATTCAAGAGTCACACCGTAAATAACAAGTAGAATATGCTGAATTAGCTCACTTTGACACTAAAACTAATATCCTAACGAGCTCTTCTTGTAATTATTACATGTAGATGCCATATTTCGTAAGAATTACAAGATAAGGTCTACAAAATGTATTTACTTTAGTGAATGCCCTGTGCTTCTGTACACATATACATAGAATACAATCTCTCATCTTAACAATACCTGTGCAAAGATATTGTAGAAAGAAATTGGACATCTAATCTTTTATTGTGAGAGATGTATCTTGATTAGTTAGTAGCTTAGCTGACCTTTGAGGTTGCAACTATACATACTGAGGTTAATATTTCAGCTTTTTTCAAAACTTTAAGTCTTTTTTGTTGCACCTTTCTTCAGTTGTTTGCATGCCACGTCTTCGATACTGCATTCTGAAGCACAATCCTAACCAAAAGAATGCAAACATGAAGACAAGATGAAATATGTTTGCAGTTTACGAGTAGGGATCCGTGCAGCTATATTGAACATTGATTTGTCTGACATGAACACATGGGGATGCCCATGGGAAGCCCCGACATTCATTTCAGGAGAAATACATTAGAGCCAAAGTGGGTTATACTCTACAGCACAGAGCCATCGAAAACAGATGGGAACATAACCAGCTGAGAATCTTAATTGATCGCATGCTACTACAAGCACACAGCTCACCATAAAACAGCAAACTTGGAATTTATATTTGGCCTGTAATTTCTCTACCAATTGATATTTCACTCAGCCAATAAGATTGTTTGCACTGCAAGGGAAGATCTCCTCAGGAAAAATCTTATTTATGAGTAACACCCCAGTCTCCAATAAAATCTTTGCCTAGCTTTGGACTCCCTTGATTAGATTTGCATCAAATTTGGTTTTATAATGTTCAGCAAATTTGCCATAAGTGAAATGCAATTATGTGATGTGCCACTCTAGTGATTAATCAAACTTAATGAAAAAGAGATAAATGTATGGCCCAGGACCAGTTTTGCTATTTCAGTGAAGTATTTAACCAAAAGCAAGCAGGATTAATGATCACTAAAATAATATTCAGGTGAATAAAGGGTACATGAGCCGCTGATAACCTTTAGATGCATGACTGATTGGACCCTACAATCTTCCATAAGTCTATCAAAAATGACCCGTATAAGAATCAATGTGTTTTTATCCCATTGTTGTTGTTTTGATGAAGAATAACCATTTGTATTATTGTTTTTATTCTATTTTGGTTCACACAAGAATAATTTCATGTTTAAAATATGTTTATTTTTCACTTTATAGCAGACTTTGAGCATTTTGGTAATTGAAAAAGAAGAATATTGTCCAGAACAGCTAGAACGGAACAGCTCACAGGACAAAAATTGAGCAACTTTTGTTTTTCACAGCTCACATGTTCATACAGTTAGACTATTCACACAATTAGGCTGGTTTGGAAACCACATGTGTACTCACTTTTGTTTCAGAAATCACAGGTTTTCCAAATTGTGCACCAGTGATCACTGATGCATTTTTATTTGTTTGGATTTGTTTTTGATTGTTCATAGCAGAAAAAAACGATTTGTGCTTAAAAAATACTCTTGCTAACTTTTTGAGAGGTAAAGCTTTGGCAATGATGAAGATCAAGTATGAAGCTGAAGAAAACGACCATAAGTCCAAGTACCTGAAAGTTATAGTTGAATACATTCCTTGAATAAACACTTTCCTTGACTATGCTGCACTAATTTTACGAACACTTCAGATGATGTAGATGATGCTGAATTTTGCAAATGTATAGCCACCCACAGTCAAGCACTTGGAAAGAAGTGATTGACTGTGGCAATGTCAAGTTGTAACCTATTTTCTTGAAATGCCCCATTTAAGAAATTTCATGATCATCAGCTTCTTGACATGAAACCTAAGCCTGAATCTCAGCTTTCATACTGCACATGTAATCCTGGCCACTGGGAGCTGTCTGTCATATCCACATTCTTCAACTGGTAGCTACTGCTCTGCTCCACTAGAGAATTTGAGGGTTAAATGCTTGAAGGCACTTACTGTCTCATTTTTCCCACCTACACTTTCCTGAATGTTGCGGTGGGCAAATGTTACATCATAAAGTAAAGCTTCAATTATTCATGTAGAATGAATGTTGTATGCCGATAAAACTGCTTATGCTGAGCTGCTCAGTGTTAACATATGAAACCTGTCTTGCACTCTGTACCTGCCAGCAGTATGCCAGAGCAAGTGGAGGTACGGTACACAACAAGTATCAAATGTGTGTTTATTAAAAATTCACACTTTTTGGGTTTTTTTTGATGGGCTTTGCAGAAATCTGCAAATGTGCACACCATACTATGGTACACAAAAAATATACAAGAGGTACAAGTCATGTCATATGGTTATCACTGTAGTAAGTAGTAATTAGCAAACATCTATCCATCAAACACTAAGCAAGAACCCAGGAACTCCTAGGTGTGAGGCGACAGTGGTAACCACTGCACCCCCATGACGCCCCAACAAGAACTGATACATCCACCCATCCATTATCTATACACCGCTTAATCCTCTGTAGGGTAATGAAGACAGTGGACACCCTGGACAGGTCGCCAGTCAGTGTCTTTGGACTGTGGGAGGAAGAGCCGGAGAACCCAGTGAAAACCCACCGGATCTTCTAGTTGTGAGGCGATGGTGCTAACAACTAAGCCACTATGCAGCCCAATTAGTAACATAAAGATATAAAATAAATGTTTTTAAAGTATATTTATAATGTGGGTTGTTTGGTAAAGATATTTATCTGTGTCCAAGAAATTCTTTTCAACTGAACTGTAATGACTCACCTTGTAGTGGAAGTGTAATTGCTGGCTAATGTACAGAGACTGACAATCACACTCAGACTCCTATCTGTGGTGTGGGCAACAAAAACACTTTGATAAAGGATAGGGAAAGACTGTGACTTTGGGTAAATGTACATAAGATTGTATAACAAATAACTTAAATTTTTCTGTATTAAATCGGACAACCCTCTTTCACTAGCCTTAAACTAAAAGCTGCCTATTCATAAAAAAAATTAACATTGCTGTAGTAACTACAAGAGGATACTATACTACAAGATCAGACACACATTACCCTTCAAAAGTTTGGGGTCACCCAGGCAATTTCATGTTTTCCATGAAAACTCACACTTTTATTCATGTGCTAACATAATTGCACAAGGGTTTTCTGATCATCAATTAGCCTTTCAACATGATTAGCTAACACAGTGTAGCATCAGACAACAGGAAATGTTCCTCTGTACCCCTATATAGATATTCCATTAAAAATCAGCCGTTTCCAGCTAGAATAGTCATTTACCACATTAACAATGTCTAGACTGGATTTCTGATTCATTTAATGTTAGCGTCATTGAAAAATATTGCTTTTCTTTCAAAAATAAGGACATTTTAAAGTGACCCCAAACTTTTGACCAGTAGTGTATATTAATGGGAGATTCTAACTCTCTAATGTGGCTTCAAGGAACCTTTCACTCCTTTGTATTCTCTACTCCAGGAATGATCCATGTTAAATGAGTGGTACTAAGAAATTCTGAGTTCCTAAGCTTGCATGTTTTTTTAATCGATGTGAAATCAAATATTGGTGGTCAAATCAAAAATCAGTGGTAAAGTCATGTACTAATGCAATGATAACTGCAGAAGTGCAGCTAGTATTGTAAATGCAGGCAAATAGAAATCTATTCTGACATTGACAGTCCTTGTGTATTTTATGGTTTAAAGATGTTAAAATTCCTGTTTCCTGTTTTTTTTATTTATTCACAGGGTGATGGAATTCTCAGATGGCAGCGCTGCAAGTGTGCTAGACTTACAGAGGTTATGTCACATGGAAAATCATATGGATTTTTCTTATCTGGACAATAATACTTTGAGTTATGCTCCAAGTCAGGTATTGTACCTTGTAAAATCAGCCGTTTCCAGCTGAAATAGTCATTTACCACATTAACAAAGTCTCGACTGTATTTCTGATTAATTTAATATTATCTTTACCAAAAAAAATGTTTTTTTATTTAAAAAAATAAGGACATTTCTAAAGGACTTCAAACTTTTGAATCAGAGAAAGGAAACATGTTATGTTGTACAGGGAATGTTCTACTGATATGTTAAGTATCAATATATTTACAACTTGTCAGATGTGTAAATTAATGATATTATTACAACTTAGCTATATATAAAAATCCTTCCAATAAAACGCCTAAGCACAGTGTTGACAGTGACATGATGCAGGTCTGTGTCGACATACTATTTAGGAAGGACTGCATGGGTATTGGGATCCCACAGGTCCTGCAGGACCAAACACAAATCTCAGGGGAGCAGGCAGTTTAAACTGCTGTAGGTGTCCAAAAAATAAACTGCAGGCCCCAAGATTTACTGCCACCAGGTGAATGGAGTCAACAAATAAAGTTGAAAACAAGATTAAAGTTGGTTTTTACAATACAAAAGCAAAGATACGCAAGTCCGAAAGGTTAGTAAATACCCCATTTGTAACTGACAAATGAGCAAGAACTGGACTTTGTTGCAACGAATAAGGAAAGCACACATCTGCCACCTCTGGGTAACACTTGCTCCATTCTCCCAGGTAAATGCTTCTAAAGCACTTCTTCCACATACAGTTAAGAAATGTATGAAATGTATAATTAGACCGCTAGAATAATAGATTTTAATTCATGTAACGTGATAGCATCTCTTTATTAATTTCACAATGTGAAATTACAGTATATGTTATCCCTTCGGAACGAGAGAAGACACAAAATCAATGGAACTCTATACTGTGCTGGTGTCTGCAGGGCAGGAGGTAGTGGAACACACAGATTACAGGAGCAGGGGGTAATGGTCAGAAATCCAGTGGGATTAAGAAAAGAAAGTGCAGAGCTTTAGCGCGAAGCATGGTGATGTTGGAAAAAAAAAAAGCCTTGCGTAGTCTAAAATCTCTACTCAGCTTTCCCTGGATAAATAAAGGCAGAAGAAGAAATTGCCGTATGCATTTATTTATTACTCTCTTGAGGTTGAATGTAATTGAAAGCTATAAAGATCTCCTTCATTCATCACTGGTAGAAAGATTGACCTCGTTCCTCTGCTCTGAGGAATCAGGAGTTGAATGGAAAAACAGATGCAGATTGCGTTCAGTGCCAAAAGGTTTCCTGTTTTGCCTATTTTTTTTCAAAACATACAAAAATTCCAAGCAGTCTGATTTGTACAGTTTTATAAAAGAAGTTCCCATCTCTGTCAAACAGGAATGACAATGAAAGTTCTAGCTTGTTTGGTCAGTATGATGCAACGCACACAGCTTGTTGACATCAGTTTCAGTCACTATTTCTCAGCCCCCCTCAGACAGAACTTTAACTGCATGTTGTGGGAAGGTTTCAGAATAAAAATATAACTGACATCTTTTTCTCCACACTGGGATCTGGACAGTGGATTAAGATAATGTCACATCTATAAGACAAATCCCTTCCCCCTCAGTGCTATGGCGTGGCAATGCAATTTGAACTTTCTTTCATGGTGAGAGAATTGAAGGAACATTTTTCTCTCCCCCCAGCGCTGTTGTGGGATTAGAGCTGCTGTCGATCCGCAGATGAAAGTCGAAGGTTTTCATTTCCAAAAGCCTCAAAATGTACTTTTTAAAAACAACAAAAAAGGACTACACCTGATCTGCATTGCTTTCTACTTTTATGTTTCACATTTGTATAATGTGTAATAATTTCTGTTTTAAAACAAAATTATCAGTTTGGTATCACCTAGGAATTTCTGATGGCCTAAAACTGTGTGTTTGTGTATGTGCTTATCTGTCTGTATATGTGTGTATATGAGTACAGATTTTTTTTTTTTGTGAGGAGTGTGTTGCACTACCCAGTTTGCAGTTGGGACATTTTATAAGCTTTATAGTGCAATGCAAAGGTTTTTTTCTTAAGGACAGAAGTAAGTGAGCTACACAGACTCACTTTAAATAAGGGGTGTCAAACTCATTTTAGTTCAGGGGCCACATTCAGCCCAATTTGATCTGAAGTGGGCCAGACCAGGTAAAATCAGAGCATAACAACTCCAATTTTTTCGCCTTTGTTTTAGCGTAAAAAAGAACATTCTGAAAATGTTCATTTGATGAGCTCTCTTTTTACAAAACATTATGAACAACCTGAAATTTCTTAAGAAAAATAAATTCAATTTCAATAACATTTGCCTCAGTTTATCATTTACACATTACAACTTACAGATCAGTGTTTTTACAAAGGTATAAAACATTTCGTCCCAGGTATCTGGAACTGAATGATGTGTTTTACTTTATGATCAAAACAACAAAAACACGACAAAATATTAAACAAACGACATGAAACAAAACAAAAAAGAGCCAAAAATGTGATGAAAGTTACAAAGTGATAAAAAATGGACAAAAACAAGACAAAAATTTACACAAATGACACAAACGAGACAAAAAATGACAAAAAGAACATCATGACAAAAAAAAACTGACAACCACCACAAGAGAGACAAAAAAAACACAAAATGACAAAAATGACACACAAAACAACAAATAAAGCAAAACACAAAATAACAAAAATAAGGCAAAAAACACAAGCGAGACAAAAAGGAAACATAAAACAAAAATGAGAAACAAAACAACAAAAACATGAGACAAATGACAAAAGTCAGACTAAATATACTACAAAATATTACAAAAATGAGACAAAATGACTGAAGAACAATGAGCAATAGAGAACTTTATGATCAAAACAACTTGTCATGGTCTAGAAATTATTTCAAATTTATAATTTTACAAACTTACAATTTGAATTTAATGTCTTCTTTGTAATTTTTACGTTTCACAAAGTCATTCTGCGGGCCAGATTGGACCTTCTGGCGGGCCGGTTTTGGTCCGCAGGCCGCATGTTTGACACCCCTGCTTTAAACCATAAAATAACTACATAGGAAGAGAAATTTGATTTCTGCACATGAAATGATATCCGTCAGTAAAATGATATATTTTGTTCCCCTTCTTTAATCTTGACAACTACAGGTAAGAGTTTAGGCAAACTGAATAAGCTCAATTTATTTCCAGCATGAACAGAAGATACAAACTCAAAAGTTGCAATGAATGTCTAATGCGTCCCACAGATTCCATGCTGCATTTGTCAGGAGCACAGATAAGCCAGAAAGGCCTCCTGTGTTTTTTTGATTTACTCTGTGATACTCTGTGAGACCTTGGGGTCATTCCACAAAAACGAGCAGAGAAATGAACCTGAAGGGGAACCCGAGTACTATAAAGCCTCTGAGGTGGAACATCATTCATCAGAGAAGGAGCCTTGCTGCACCATTCATTTTTCACACCATATTTGTTGTCTTTGATTTACCTAGAGATGCTGTGTTCCTTTTATACTCCAGTTTCTGAGAGAAGAGGGAGCACGTGTGGGAAGTCCGCGCTTCCTGCCTCTCCATCACTCGGCCATTCAGCTGGGTGCGTGTGGTCAAGAAAACCAGCGCATACATTCGCTCACATGACATTGTAACATTTCGCACGTGTATCAGCGGGTGCACCAATCTCATTTGGCATGATGTGCAGCAGCCTAATCTCCCTCTTAACACCGTAGCGGTGCGATGGCAGCCCCTCCCTCCTTCATCGCCACCGCCACTTTAAACCTAGATAAGTGTATCAGTGCTGCCAGGAGGATGAATCCCCAGCCTGCCAAGAACACAAGCTTGGCTTTCTCATCAATCAATTTGACAAGGCCAGCCACAGAGCAGAGCCTTCCGGCAACCTGCCCCTCCTTTCACCCTCCACCCTGTCCCCCCCCCCACCCCGCTGCACCCTTCTCCTTCCGCTGATCCATTTCTGAAAATACCGCACTACTGTACTGTGCAGAACAAACTAGTTGAAGGAGAAGAAAAACAGGAAGGGCAAATAGAAAGACACGCAGAGAGGTTCATGCGTGAGCGTTTACACAAAGTGGATGCCGGTGACCTTGTGGAAATGGAAGGGAAAAGAAGGTTAAGCACTCAAGAAGCCGTTGAAAATGGGCCATGAACTGAGCCACTGCAGACGCTGCTGCAAGCTGGGGACAGACGAGGTGGCGAGCATCTCTCGGCTTGTGAAGCATGCTGTCCCAAGATGCTGTTTCCATGTGTGATTGAATAGGGTGGGATGAGAGAGGGGATGTGTGGTGACAGAAAGGCACACAACCCAAACTGAGAGCGATAACAAGACATGCTGACTAGAGTGGCACACAGGCAGACTGTATCTGATCTGCTGCATCACCCTTTTGTGGAGGAGCAAGGATTTTTTTCTGGACAGGTGCTGGGATTCTATCAGCAGTTCCGTGATATTTGCTCAGTAGAGACATCACATCAGATACATGCACCTGCAGATAGATATGAATCCAGGATGAAACTGGCATCAGATTGCATTAGATCTAGCGTATTTATTTTTGACTGCTGAGGAAGAGAGCTAGTTTCCAGGGGTGTCAAACTCATTTTAGTTCAGGGGCCACTTTCAGCCCAATTTGATCTCAAGTGGGAACAGTAAAATCACAGCAAAATAATAACTCCAAATTTTTTCCTTTGTTTTAGTGGGAAAAAGAATGTTCTGAAAATGTTCACATTTAATGAACTCTTTTTACAAAACATTATGAACAACCTGAAATTGTTTAAGAAAAATATATTCAATTTCAACAACATTATGCCTCAGTTTATCATTTACACATTAAAACATACAGATTAAAGGGTATCTACAAAAAGGCACAAAACATTTAGTCACAGGTATGTGGAACTCAATGACAAAAGCGAGAAACAAAATGGAAAAAAATGAGACAAACATGAAACAAACCAAAAAGAGACAAAAGATCTGATTAAAAAAAAAGTTATGAAGCAACATAGAATGGACAAAAATGACACAAATGACAAACAAGACAAAAATGACAAAAAAGAAACAAAACGACAAAAAATAGACAAGCAAGACAAAAAAACAACACAAAACGACAAAAATGACACAAGACAATGAATACAGCAAAACACAAGCGAGACAAAAAGGAAACACAAAACGACAAAAATGAGAAACAAATCAACATGAGACACACAACCATGGTCAGACAAAAAAAAAGACCTAAAACCACAAAAACAAGACAAAATAGAAAATAAGACACAAAATGACAATAGAAAAACAAGATGACAAAAAAATTAGACAAACGATATGACACAAAACAAAGAGACAAAACATTTGATTAAAAAGTTACACTGCGACAAAATGACAAAAAGGCAAAAAACACAAGCAATACTAAAAGGAAACACAAAACTACAAAAATGAGAAACAAAATGACAATAACATGAGAAAAAATTAAAGTCAGACAAAAAAAGACATAAAACAATAAAAACAAGACATTACAAAAGTGAGAGACAAAATGACAAAAGAACAATAATCAATCTAGTTATTTTACTTTATTATTATCAAAACAGCTCGTCATGGTCTAGAAATTATTTTAAATTTATAGTTTTACAAATTTACAATTTGCAGTTAACGTCTTCACTGTAATTTTTACACCTGTGTAAAATGCACCTGTGTAAATAGAAACTGTACAGACATAAGAAGACTGCTGGTAAGACTGTGTGCCCTGACACCCTGTGTTACCACACAGGTAATTTAAAACATGTGCCTGCAGCAGTAATATAGCAGGAGTTATCAAACAATCAAAGAGAGAATGAGCATTGTTCTGGAAGACAAAGCAGAAAAAAAAAAACATAGCGAGTTGCACATGGAAATGAGTAAGAGCAAACACTGTTAAATTCTCTTTGCACACAGAGAGTCGATGGATTACATAAGCTGAAACTGTAATACACACGCAGACAAGCATGAAAAGCCAAACGTAAACATAACATACCATATCTGCACGTCCGCCAAGCGCAGCATTCACTGCCTGGCAGCCCAGCTAATATCATAATCCTTAATCTGCCAATCACAGTTCCAGCCGTTGACAGCAGAATGCACAGCTAATAATCCTCCTCTAATGTGTTTGTGTATTAATAATTCACATTCATTTCTGGGGGCTGCAGGGTGAGCGGCTTTATTGCAGCCACTGTCTGCAACCTCAAAAAACAAAGATGGAAACATTGGAAAGAGACAGTGATGGGTCCTAAAATACAAATATCGCTTCATTAAGAGTAGTGTTTCCGTTTGTAATTTGGAGGTTAACATTTACCTAGAAACCTTTTCATTAATGTAAGGACAACGTGTGGAGCTCCAAAGGCTTAATTATGTTTCCATGTACACAACAGAGTTTTTCAGACTTTGTCACTGTAGCAGTTTTGACAGAGTGATGAGTGCATCAACTGGGCCCTTTTTAAATTGCCTAAGAGAAGTCATTAGGTGTAGTCCATTATTTAACACAGCTGTCTACATCACTAAAAAGTTGCTGTACGTATTTTTGGAAGCAGCAAATGTTTGTTCATATTTCATAATCCAAAGAACCAAAATTGCATGATTGCTTTTTGTGACAGTCATGTTTCAATCATTTCATCAGTAAAAATTAAGAGTTGTATGAATTTTTTGAAACTCAAGACTGCCATGATATACTTTTTTTTTTTTTTAAACAAGAGTATGTAAACTTTTGTTCAGTACTGTACATGCTATTAGTGAATATGTACTACTGTTCAAAAGTTTGGGGTCACCCAGAGAATTTCATGTTTTCCATGAAAAGTCACTTTTATTCTTGTGCTAACATAACTGTAAAAAGGTTTTCTAATCATCAATGAGCCTTTCAACACCATTAGCTAATACAATGTAGCATTAGAACACAGGAGTGATGGTTGCTGGAAATGTTCCTCTGTACTCCTATGTAGATATTCCATTAAAAAACAGCCGTTTCCAGCTAGAATAGTCATTTACCACATTAACACTGTCTAGATTGTATTTCTGATTAATTTAATGCTATCTTCATTTTTAAAAAAAACTGCTTTTCTTTCAAAAATAAGGACATTTCTAAGTGACCCTAAACTTTTGAACAGTAGTGTGTCTTTAAATAGACAGACAGGAATGAGAATTATTCTTTATTAACATGGAAGTGATAAGAAACACACTGGTAATATTTACAATTTGGGGGGCAGATGAGGAAAAGTTATGAGCACCTTTTAGCTTCAAAACAAATGAGGTAGAAGACGCCACGAAGGATAGCAAGAATGAAATCAATTTAGAAGCATTTTGTCCAGTCCGTGAAACTGCTGACTGTGTCTTAATATTAATTTAGGACAATGAACACTTTGAAGTTCATTGTACTAAATGGGGTATTAGAGGTGTCCTACAGGTGATGAATTTGGAAGCCTGCTCATAATCTCAGTGAGATCTACTGAGTGTTTTCCTCACAATTCTAAGCAGCTGCAGCTGGGACAGCAACATCCCATAGTGCGACATTATAATATGAGCTTTATTTTGCAATATATGCACAGAGGTTATGTCATATGGAAAATCGTATGGATTTCTCTTATCTGGATGATATATACTTTAAATTATGCTCCAAGTCAGGTATAGTACCTCGTCTGGAATGCTACAGTATGGATTCAGCCATCCTCTGAAACATTGCCCCAGTCGGCTCTCATGTTGTCTTTGCACACAATGAGTCTGGATGCATTTAGGCTTTTTCTAATGCCTGCCACAGCACACTTTAAGCAATTTCTTTTTTCCAAGTGTAGAGACACCTTCTGAGCCCTGCTCACCTAAATCCTTAAGCACTTTGAGTATTTACATAATTACACTCTGAGACACTAAGCTAGATCAAAAAGTTGCATGATAATGTGAATTTGTATTTTTATATATATATATATATATATATATATATATATATATATATATATATATATATATATATATATATATATATATGTATATATATATATATATATATATATATATATACATATACATATATATTTATATATATTAATATATTATTATTTTTTCTGTTGAAAAGAGCTAGTTTCTTGAAGCATCAGAATTCACATCCATGACACTTTACATTCTAATTAATGGCTGTGTGCACGCCTTCAAATTTGTAGAATTTACTGCCAAAGCAAAAATCACTCTTTATGCTTAAATGTGAGTGCATTTGTTAATGTGTGTACACAGCAGTGGCACTAATTACAGGGTAATATCACCAGGACCTCGGGATAGGTATGTCTAATACTGCAGCTGAGAGTCAAACAAGTTCTTTTGATGGCATGCTGGGAAAATGGAATGATCATCCATT
Organism: Amphiprion ocellaris; assembly: GCF_022539595.1. Lineage (NCBI taxonomy): Eukaryota > Metazoa > Chordata > Actinopteri > Pomacentridae > Amphiprion > Amphiprion ocellaris. The sequence goes on from NC_072779.1 coordinate 23,817,307, forward strand.
CTGGTCCAAGAAAGGAGAAAACACCATGGGCAGGCATAATGTATCAGGGCAGTGGTATTTGACAAAACCAGCAGGAAAATATAATATGTGTTTGACAGAGTCCCAGCTGGGCAAATAACAGTATGTTGTGTTAAACGAGTACTTTTGTGGTGGCTGTGACCCCCCCCAGTGGATATATTGACATTGATTTGGTACGTTGCCTTGAGGGAGCACCCTTAGGCAGGCATTTGTGACCATTCAGCACACTATTCGCACTGCGGCACAACTCTTAGCAAGGTGAGGTAGCCAGATGACAATATGGACTTCTGCTTTTCCATTTCAGCATTTTTATACAGAGGAAAAAATGATGTGGTGTCAGGATGACTGACCCTAAAAAAAAAAACAAAAAAAAAAAAACAACAACAACAACTAAAACCTATCTTTTCCAACAACGTGGAGTTTTCTCACTGGTAATTTTCTCTTCATGAGCTGGATGTAATTTGTGTTTGTGTTGTGGCAGGAATGTGGGTAAATGTCTGTACAAGAAATTTTCACCACTGATTGAATTTTCTAATATGTTTGTGAAGATTTGAAAATGAAGAGAAAGAATAAATGCCTGCCAAAAGGTTGCAGTCTCGTAAAGCTGCAACAAATAAGATTTAAGGTCAGTCCTTTCGTATGCTTCAGCTTTAACATATTGTGATACTCTGTGTTGTAAAATCTAACTAGAAAAGCACTCAGAGCGCCGGACTCCTCCAAGGCTGTTCATTCGTGGTCAGAAATCATGGCAACACGGAATGTGGCCATTTAATATAGATGTACCCACAAACAAAATGACCTTGCACTGAGCACAGTTGTGCGTTAGGCATGTGTACGTTATGTATGAATACCGAATTGCATGACCTAAATATGTAGTGGGCGGCGGGAATTGATGGGAATCGGAAACATCCCCACAGTTTAATCAATTGTTCCTTGTATCATTTCTGTCGGATAAGTCCAGATAAGTTTGCAGCAGTCGATTTGTAGTAGGATTGCAATCATGTGATCATCAGCTGGCAGCAGACGTAGTGTTCACTTGTTGTCATAGTTACAGTGATGCCATGCCGCTATCTCACAATGATACAGGAATCTTTAACAAATGCATGGATCCAGACTATAAGCCGTATCACTGCCAAAATCTTCATCCAATTCTGTTTGGATCCAAGTCTGTTTTTGAGTAATGTTGCTAACAGACAGACAAACCAATCAATGCCAATCGTCACATAACTCCACTGTGTTCCTTGACAAAGTAATTATTAAAGATCACAAGAAATAGTCCAAAAGAGGGATTAAAAAAAAAAAAAAAAAAACTAAGGGGAAGCATCATATGAATATCAGTAAAATTGAAAATGCAGTGTTGCCAAGCATGAATAGTAAGTCAGTCATTTTAATGATGTATTCCATTTCAGCAGATTTACTGTAAACATCTTATGCTTCAATATGTTTCCGTCAGAAGTGAGAACAAAAACAATCCAGGGCCACAGATCACTAAGTTGGTTCGAACAAGTCTGCTTGCAAATAGTGCAATACAGAGGGTCTTGGTCCAATTTCAAAGCTGAGCTACTGGAAGCGAATGCTGACTGATGTAACCATTGTGCTTTCGGTTAGAACAAGTGATGGCTGACGAGGAGAGGAGGGAAGCAGGGGACATGGGAGCGCAGAAGTGATGGACACATAGCGAGGGACAGAAGATCGAAAAAGGGAGAAAAACAGGGAAAAACTGGCTGATTGATGATGACCTTTGAGTGCTGTTAGAATTTCTATCGATGTGGCTGTGATTTGCAGCATGCAGCTCTGATGTATTTTTGGTGGCGATGCATCACCCGGCAGAAAAAGTGAATGCAACATGTCTGCAAGTTAGAATTTCTACTTGAAATAACATTATATACCTGTCATGTCTCTTCATTAGAATGTGGGGACAGAGGTAACTAGAAAAGAGAGCGCAGTACTCCAGCAGGGCTGCTCATTTCCCCATATGGCACTGTCAGAAATGCAGCTTTTTTTTTTTTTAAGAAATGTAGCATTTGTTTATTAGTTATTGATGCTCAGAAATCATGGCAACATAGAATGTGGCCATTTAATATAGATACCCACAAACAAAATGACCTTGCACTGAGCACATGCATGCGTTAGGCATTTGTACGTTATGTACGGATACCGAATCACGTGACCTAAATATGTAGCGGGCGGCGGGAATTGATGGGACTCGGACATACCCTCACAATTTAATCAATTTTTCCTTGTATCATTTCCGATGGATAAATCCCGAGAAGTCCGCAACAGTTGATTTATAGTAGGATCGCAATCATGTGATCGTCAGCAGGCAGCTGACCTAGTGTTCACTTGTTGTCAGTTAGTGACACCGTGCCGCTATGTCACAGTGATACAGACATCTTTAACAAATCCATGGATCCAGACTATAAGTCACATCACTGCCAAAATCTAATCACTTTATTCTTATCCCTTATTAATCCCACGAGGGGAAATTCTGATTTTCGCATATCTCTCCAATTGGGGGAGTCACAGCGCAGGGTCAGTTGTGGTACAGCGCCCCTGGAGCAGGAAGGGTTAAGGGCCTTGCTCAAGGACCCAACAGTGGCCACATCGGGGCTTGAACCTCTGACCTTGGTCCTTGTGTCATTTCTGACCTTCCCTGAAAATTTCATCCAAATCTGTTAGTCCGTTTTTGAGTAATGTTATTAACAGACAAACCAACGCCAATCGTCACATAACTCCACTGAGGCTGCGCCTCTTTGGTGGAGTAATAACACAAGTCAGTATATTCCTGACAGATAGGACAGGATAAAGCACCTACTGAGTGCATTGGTGTTGGTGGCCAGGAGGCTATTTTTTTTTGGCTCAGCTAAGAATCATTGTTACACAACATAGCTGAAGCATTTCATTTTAATTTCGGATCCAGGAATTTATTGAAAAGTGATTCATGAATTTACTCTTATGTATCTTTAGGCCAGTCCTATTCTGGCATTGCTAAAACACAACACAATATCACTTTGTTGGCAGCGAGCAGAACCGGCAACCAATCAAGAGCCTTTTTTGATTCAGAGCCATAGTCATGCTCTGCTTTGACTGGCTCACAATCAGAGGCTGTAGCAGTGGTCAGAAGGGGAAAAAAAGTTGAAGAACAAGACCAGGAGCCCTAAGGTTAAAAAGTTGAAATCACTGCGGCATTAAAATAAATAAATGTTTGCAATAAAAAAAAAAAGTTTGAAAAAGTCACTAGCTCCTCTGGCATGTGACGCTATTGATTTATCTGCCAAAGACAAATTTTGTCAACATTTGGCGAGTGCTGATTTCAGTCCCTGTGGAGGTTGAATGGCAGGACACTTTTAGAAAGCTATCGCTGCTCTGTAGAAATCCCAAACACAATGAGGAAAAGCAAGAGAATGAAGGCCACAGCCCACTGCCCTCTTTTTGCTTTTTGAGTCCTCACACCCCCACAGCCCCTTTCTCCTCCCCCAGCACCGTGCAACCCTTCCACCTCTACCGTTATTTTGCCCAGCAGGGCTCTTAATACTTAATGTCGATGCACCGGCCAGACTCCTGGGAACATTGCAGGCTTAAGAGAGGGTCCACACACACAAACACAGGCTACATTTTTTTTTTGCTGAGCATAGAAAGTTATTCTGAAGCCTCGATCAAATAACAGGTGACAGTAGTATCCAGGGGCGACGAAGCCTGTGACATTGTCCCTTTTGTCCCCAAGCCAAGTAAATGGGATGGGGTTGTGAGAGTACAGGTGGTGGTAATATATACAGAGGCCGCACACATCAACAGCAGGCCAATGTTAGGTGCAAAGAGGACAGACTGACATAGGCGGGGATAAGCACAGATTTTGCATTTTAATCTTAAAATTTAATCTGCGCAAAAGATCAAAAGTAGACGTCCTCAGTGCTCCTTTTTTTTTTCTTTCCTCTTTGCATTGAGGTGCTAAGAGTTTTCAGTGTGCCCTGCAGATGTTGTGCTTTGTGTTAAGGTCTGATGTGTGGATTGAAGTTGAATTTGGTTGAGATATTTAACCCTCCTATAATCCTTGGGGTCAATTTGACACCATTCAATGTTTATCATTCAAAAAAATATTAGTTGACTTTAGTCTCATATTTCATGACTATTCCTATCCCCCCCCTTTTTTTTTGCCTTTATTGGTAGGTGCAGTGGAGACAGACAGGAAAGGATGGAGAGAAGAGTGGGGGGGGGAGACATGCAGGAAAGGGCCGCGAGCAGGAATCGAACCCAGGCCCCTGTGTCGGGGCCCAGCCCCTGTACATGGGTCGCCCGCTTAACCCACTGAGTGACACAGGCGCCCATGACTATTCCTAATTTGATGGGGACAACTGATTAAGCACAAACTTATCATGATATATCTTTGAATTAGCTGAACACATATTGCACACATTGGTGTTCTTCTGGGGTCAATAAGACCCCCAGCTGCTTCAGCTGTAAAACTTGTCTGTCCGACCTAACATCCCAGCAGGTGCAGGGTTGACACTTTTGAGTTGATAAATGCTACAATCCAACCTCTAGGGGTTGGCTGGATGCAATAAAATAACCAGAGTGTTATTGGTTAAGGTAGATGAATTTATTGCTTAGTAGCAAATGGAACATAAAAGTGGTAATGAAGAGCACAAGACTGATGAGTGTTGCTAAATCAAAGAACAGAATACAACAAAACAAAGGCTAACAGAGTTTCTAAACTATCTAAACACAAACAAAGTAACTAAACTCCCTAGCCAAACATAAGTACATCAGTAACACCCACCACAAGTAACAAAAAACTAAGACCAGAGTGCAAAAACCCACTAAACAAAACTGGTGCCTCACACTCACATATTGAACACACAGTTCACGAAGACTCTAAATACCAAAACAGCTCCTTCAACAAGTTGGCGGACTGCTAACTGAAGCCTCAGTCTCCACACCAAAGTAGCAGCCACCAACAGGACCTCGAAGTGTCTGTGGTACCCACCATAAGCACCTACAAACCGAAACATATCACAGAAATACAAACCAACCATCACCCACAGAGCAGCACCAGGGCAGACTGGTCACAGATACCAGCTGCCCAGACTAAGACCATGGTGGCAGATATATAGTCTGCAGGTGTGGTGATGGCTGTGTCCAGTTGGTTAGAGGTGGAGGGGAGCTGGAGGGTGGCCCAATCAGGAAGGTTGGGAGGCGGAGAGAACAGGGCTGCAGTGCTGGTCATCACTCATTAGTTGGAATGGCTGGCAGCTGGGGTTCCAGAGGGACTCTGAAAACAGCCACAGCTGAACCCACACATGCAATCTCCCCACACAAAGGCCCAACAGGACACCTCCCCAGAAACCAGGCGGCACCCCAATACTGGTGGCCGTAACACTACATAACGGGGTGGTGGGGAAAATAACTATTCCCACGAGAACTTTGATACTTCTTGTGGTGTGGGCATGTGGGAAACAGCTTGACTTGTGAACTCCTGCCAAAATGAGGAAGCCAGTGTAGGCTTGCGAGTTGATCACATCCAAGTCTTTCCAACTATACATGCCTCCCCTCTAAAATTATCATCTCAAGTACAATATTTTCAATTGATGGTTATATGAAGAGCTCGATCAATGACTATATCTTCAACGTGTCTGACTGTGTGTCCGGTGGGACACACTCTTAGTAGCACGTCTATCTTGTTGTTGAAGTGAGTAGAGGGATCATAATTTTCCAATCTGGTGCTAACGTGACAGAGAGGAGCGGTAAACAATATTCTCATGAGAACTTTCCCACATCATGGGCCTCTGTAATCTGTAACCTAAAAGTCTTCAGACAAGGGATGTGATACAAGCAAAAAATGAGGCGTTCAAAGAAACATTTTGAATGAAAAATAGCCTTATTAGCAAACTAGTGTTATGGATTGATACAAAAAGTTTATTTTTTCTTGAACAAAAACCAGCTCATCCTGTTCATCAGGCAGATCAGCTGCACCTGTGAGGTAGAGCTCAGGTGTGGGCTGTTGGTGATCAGCCTGGCTGGGAGACAATATAAAGAGAGGGTTTTTGATGATGCTTCTTATAAGTGGGGAGGGTGGTTTAGAAGGTTTTATACCATCAGCTGGCTTTCTTTGGGAATACTGAATTTGAGTGTCTGAGTGAGCGAATCAAGTTTTTCTACACTAGTGACTCCCTTTTTTTATTTTTAACCTCATTTTGAGTGTGCAGTTTTTCTTAGTTTCCCCATTTACGATCTTAAATATCTTGTGTTGTGTTCTGGGAGGAGGAAACTTAACACTAGTGATGAGCAGATGCTTTTACAAGCTAAAGTTCTGTGTCCCAGCTGGGAATATCTGGCCAATAGAGGCCATTCGCTTCTCTCCCTCAACAATTAAAAGCTTCAACAATGGATCTGAGATGCCTCTGAGCAAGATACTTAAGGAAGCATGTTTACATGGGGGAAAAAAGCAAACTCTGACATTGCATTCAAAAACAGACCAAAGCAGGCATTTAACAGGGATTTGTATCATGTCTTAAAACTAATACACTTTATGTTTTGCTTAGTTTTAATGTTGGTGGTAAAGTAGCAGCATAAATAAACAAAAAATGCATCTTCCATCGGAAATTTAAACCTATCAGTGACAATCTTGTGAAAATGAACCATCTGAGGTGGAAAAAATTTATTGCAGAGTGCTGAAAAAAATGAACAGGCTTGTAAATGAATAACGCCTATCACTCTATGGTGATGTGTTCTTCTATTCCCTATTAATATGAGGCAATAAGCTGTTGTCTTTAGTCAGGTTAGGACACAGCAAGCAGTAAGTCTCTCTGACAGATGGGAGGAGTTTAGACATGCAGCAATTTTAACTGCTTGTTTGCTTTAACAGCTACTTTCATTTTTATGTTGGTAATTCTGTTAACAATGAGAACATATGTGGAGGCATATTGTTCATAAAGGACACAATACTGATGACTTGCCAGGACAATTACAGTAACTGTAACTGGCATCTATCACAGTGGATACAGATGGGGTATATACAACAGTATGTTTTTTGTTTGTTTTTGTTTTTTGGGTGGGAAGTCTGTTCATCTATAAACACACTTCATTAAAGTTTCTGCTGCTCATGCTGGGTCCTGGAAGTGAGTGTTAAGTGTGGGTGATCTGCCAGAAGGTCATGTGACAATCTTCTGAGGCAGAATCATAATCCACTATCTCAATCACAATTCTCCACACAGTTTTTGTTGATGTCATCACATGATTGGTGGTGAAAATGATTCCTTGGATTCAAAACTTGCCACTTCAACTCAAGGGTTAGAGGCTCAACTCAAACCTCAGCATCTGGGTTTTTGCTCAATTCAAGTCAATTCAGTTCAGTCTTAGTTACATAGAACAAATTCCCTATTGAATAATAGTAATTCCATCGGAAATCATACAACTACTGAGCAGCCTTGGTGGAGTACTGCGCTCTTTGAGTGCTTTGCTTGGTTAATGATGTGACCTCTGCAATTCCTCGGAAAAGCAGACCATATGCCAAATTATGATCGTCCACAGTAGAAGATCATCAAATCATCCATTTCTAGTCAGGGTGTCAAAAAGTGAACATGGTAGGTCCTGTTTCTCAGGATTTTAAGAAACTAGCTAGCTAGGGATCATTGTACTACCACAGACTTGACTAATAAGATTAAACTGACAAATTATGTTTATCATTTTTCAAGTGCAAGTTCCAAACATAAGAATATGTTCTATGCATTTGCTGGCCAAAAAAAATAAACTTAGTAATTGGATAATTTTCTGTGGTATGTGTAATTATGCATTGTGTGTTGAATAAAACAGCAATGCGAATACATTGTCTTTTGAAATATTAACCAACAAATTGAGAAATTCACTATGCAATGATTTGACCCACTACAAAGCCATTTTGAACATTAATGTACCATCCTAAATATCAACATTTGTAGTAAACTGTAAAGATTCTATGAGATTACACTCCAATGTGACCCACAATAAGTAAACTGCCTTCCTGCAATGACCTGACCTGGGACAAAGTTTTGCAGGCTCTGCAACATTGTCAATACTTCTTCAGGATACTGAAGCAAGTTTTGCTTCTGCTTGCATTGAGCTAGCGACCTCCATCAGTGGATTCCCAGCCACCCCCAAAACACCTGGGGCCTCCCATGCTGGTCTGACTGGTTATAACCGGTCCCAACCATACTTTAATCTGATACCATCCCATAGACACTGAAGAATCTGCTCGCCAAACGGTGGAACACTTACCATCCTCTGAAGTGACCAGGCACCCCAAGTGGTTGGTGCCACATCGCAAAACTATATTAATATTTATGGATGTTTTCTTGGAATTGGCACACTGCATGAACGAAGCAGGTGTCAGCTGAGCTGTAATGGATTTAAGTGCTGCCATGATTGAGAAACAAGAGAAACCGCATGCAAATTTAATTTTCAATATAGTACTCATGAATGTCCAAGTGGCAGGTAGACATGTTCTGTGATGCTGAGGGTTCTATTAGTCTTTAGAGATCATACCAGCTAAAATATGATTAACTACTAAGTAGTGGGAACAGAAATCTTAATCCACTGTCATCCCCACTCAGATCTATTTCAGTGTGTTACATTACCACATTACAACAACCCCCCCCATAATGTGCTATACATTTACATCTCCCCTGTGTAATTGTCTGCTTTGTTAAGATTACGCATTAATCACCCACAGACACGGCATCATCAGATTTAAGTAACATGGTAGCACAGACGGAAGCAGGTATCATAACAAATGTCCGTTTGTTTTGCTTCGGCACTGTGGGGCTCTGATATTAAATATAGATTGAAGCCTGTCTGCCTGAGCTTGTTGGGGATTTGATGTTACTTTGAGCGGGAGCGCTGCCACTACTCTGGCCAAAGATAGCTTCCCTGCAACCAGCAACAGAGCTTCTAGCCACCTCACCGCTAGCCCCGGCAGCTGTCTACGTGTGGTTTTAGATGGATTAACACTTGTTGGGAAGCGTTTAATGTAACAAGATGAATAATGTTCTCACCACTTCACTAGTCTCTCTGCTCCATGTCTGGCTTCATCCCTCCCCTCTAACTTACTGTGAAATTACAGGGAGAAGAGAGAGACTAGTGCATCTGCAGGTCACAGCATGCATTTAGGTTTAGTCAAAGATTTAATGTGTCTTCTGGAAATATGGCAAAATCTGCTGGGTCAAAAATATACATGCAGCGACTTGAATTTTGAGTTTTGGTGATGTAGGAAGTTGTGTTACACTCATTTTCTTTGTGGCATGGCCTTCTAACTTCTCCTGAGTGATTATAGTTCATTACAGCTGCTGACTCCTGAGCCAATTTAAATAAGATCCATTTGAAACACTCTTCAGACTTAGCAAAGATCTGAAGAAGGAAATCAATGATTTAACAAGTCATGAAAGTCACTTGGAGCCATTTCAAAGCAGGTACAGATCCCAAAATCAACACTGAAAACAAAAAGTGCATGATACATCAGTGTCACTGCCAGGATCGTAACGAAAACACAAGCTATCACATGCTTCTCAGAGACATTTGGACAGGATGGCCAAGATTCTAACCAAAATCGCCAAGAAGACACGGGTGAGGCATGTAACCCTAAGAATCCCAAACCTACAGTCAGCCAGCATGGTGCTAGTATTATACTCCGGGTCTGTTTTGGTGCCAGTTGAACTAGTGCTTTACACAAAGCAAATGGAATAATGAAGAAAAAAGATTTTCTCCCCATTCTTCAGGAAATCTTTAAATCGTCAGCCAGAGGGTTGGTTCTTCAATGCAGCTGGGTGACAAGACAGTGATCCAAGACAAATGACAAAAGTAGTAAAAATAGGGTTAAATCAAGCAAGAATTAAGGTTTTTAGAGTGGCCTTCCCAAATCCCTGATCTAAACCCTATCAAGAACCTGTGGTCTCTGCTGAAGAAACAAGTCTGCATCAGAAAGTTAAAAAATTAAGGTGAACTGCACCAATTCTGTCAAGAGAAGTGGTCAAAGATGCAACCAGAAGCCTGTATATGCCTATCAAAAGTATCTAGCTGATGTGAAAAGGGACATTTAACCTGATATTAGCATTGCTGTATGTATATTTTTGATCAAGCAGATTTTGTCATGTTTTCAGAGGACCTATAATAATCTCCATGAAAGAACCAAAATGCTTGATTGGATTTTGTGACAAAGATGAAAGTGTTTCAATTAATTCATCATAAAATTAAGAGTTATAGGGGTCACTGGAAAAACCTTTTCTTCATGACTATATATCCCCCAGGGCGATGGGAGTGAAAACATTGTTTTCAAATCCTGGCAAAATATTGCAAAAAGTGGACAGATTCCACAGTTTGAGTCTTTCTGAATCAGATCTTAGGTTAAATACGTATCAGACTGGTACATTCCTATGTCTTTCAAGGCTCGGAATAGGTTAACAGATAAAAACCTCTCATTTAGAACAGGTCAACAGATAAAGACAGCTGATTTATAATAGGTTAAAAGATAAAATCAGCTGATTGAGAAAAGGTGAACAGATAAAGAACAGTACAGCAGCTCGGGCTTAATAAAACAAAATGGCAATTAGGGTGCAGAGCCAAGTCTCCTTTTTTTAAAGCAAAGCGGCTCCGTCCATAAAGGTTAGCTATAGCAACATTTCATATTAGGACATTTTTCGTCCTTTTGCCAGAGCAATTTGCCAAGATGTATGCCATTAAAGCATCAATAATAGGACAGCTTCATAATCCCATCCTAAAACAAGTACTTAGCAGCTGCACGCCCAAGTATCATTCCACAGTACTATTGGTGTATCTCTGTTGCTTCACTGTCAGTTAAAATGCTGGCTAGTCTATGGGCTGGATAAAAATAACTGAAATAAAATGTTACATCACCGTTGACTCTGAGTTTGTGCATGTGTCTTTATTTGGGGTTTCACACCACATCAGGTTTTTAGGACCTGCTTTGCCACTAGGGAGATGTCCCTGTCTTGTGCTAAAAGTTCAAGCAATCTTAATCATGCTCATGAAATGATATAACCATGAGTCAGAAAATCACTCACACGCCTCCCTAGGGAGTCTGGGCTTGAGATATGCTCATACACTGGTTGATTATTTAGATAATGAAGAACCTTCTACACGTCTCGGTGGAAGAAGGGTCTTTGATGAGGTAATAGAATGTGTGAATGGCTGAGCAATACCACTGGGATACTAAACAATGAACAAGGAAAGATGAGGGGCTGTTATATATAAAGCCTGCTGAATGCCCAGAAGAAAATGAAAAATGAAAAATATTTCTAAAAAATAAATGGCAATGTCTTGTTTTGTTATCCTATAATGCAATTTATTTTTAATTTGCTTGCATGAAGCCGTCCTACTGAGATTTAGTTCCAAGCCTGATCATTATATACAGTATATCACAGTATGTCTCTGCCAAAAGTTATGAAAGAGCGTGTGCGTGAAAGGGAAAAAAAAGACATGACGCACACACACGCACACGCACACGCACACACTTATAAGACCACAGGCAGTATCTCCTGTGGTTAAGTTGGTTGAATGCCTTTCATCTTTGATTTATTATTTGTGTCTGTGTCGGTCCTGTCATTTCACATTGAGGATGTTTGCTTTTAATCACTTCATCAATGCAAAAACTTCTCTTCATTTAGACTCTAAGGAATGTTGAAATACAAAATAATCTTTTAAAGACTAAATAAATTGTCATACTTATTACCATCCTGAAATTGTATTTTTATTTATCCTCTGATTATTCTGTTCTACCTAAAAGAATTACTCCTTTGAGAGTGTATATTAAGTGTTTGGTGTGATGATAAATGATGATAGTCGCAGTCCGAGGGGTGAAATAACACTGACTCAGAAGTTGATGATGACCAGATGCCTACGAAAAATATGTGAACAATTGTTATACCAAATTGAAGAGCGATTATTCAAAGAAAAAAAAATAAAATCATCTTTGCATGCAGGGTAAGGACCCATATACATCTGGCAAACTAAATAAGATTTGTGCATTATTGTGCTAGTAAAATGGAAACAATATGGGAGTCACAATTTGTAGAAAAAATCTAGAGTGAAATTAGTGGCACAGTAAAGGGTAAATGCCATGTAAACAAATACACGTTTATGCAAAGGCAAGATTGAGGTTAACGGAATTAGAGCACTGACTTCTGATTATCAAAGGTCCACTTAAAGCAGAAGCAAAATGACAGGGGAAAAAAAGAGATTTGCTTGCAAAGTAGAATTCTGTACAAGTTATTACTCTGACAGACGACTTTCATCTCTGCTCTGAACTTCAGTTGGTGTGAACAAACAATGGCAATGTCAACGTGCAGAACAAACATGCTTGTTTAAATGTTCAGTCTAAATTGAAGAAAACAACTGCACAAAGGGACTAACTACATGAGTAAGGATACCAGGAATTTCTTGCTCAAATGGAAATGGTCATGATAAACGGTCAAACTGATAACCGAACCTAAACTGACAACCTAGCATTGCCTTTATGTCCCCCCCTTCCATTCCTCTGACAACATCCCACAATCTTTCATGTGAAACATTTCCATATCACTTCCTGTATCTCTTTTAAAAGTCAGAATGAATGCAGTCATAACTACAAAAGCACTCATAGCGCGGTACTCCACCAAGGCCGTTCATTCCTCCATGTGGCATTGTCAGAAATGCAGCATTTGTTTAGTAGTTATTGATGATCAGAAGTCACAGTAACATAGAATGTGGCCATTTAATAAAAATGTACCCACAAACAAAATGACCTTGCGCTGAGCATGTGTGTGTTAAGCATGTGTACGTTATGTACTAAATATGTAGTGGGCAGCTCGGAAACAGCCCCACAATTTAATCATCCTTGTATCATTTCAGACGGATAAGTCCACAGCTGTCCATTTGTAGTTGGATGGCAATCGTGTGATCGTCAGTAGGCAGCTGACGTAGTGTTCACTTGTTATAGCTGCAGTGACACCATACCGTGACCAATGATACAGAAATCATGGATCCAGACTATAAGTCGCATCACTGCCAACATCTAAATAATTGGTCCTTGCTTTTTTTTTTTTTTGACCTTCTCTGAAAATTTTACGTAAATTTGTTAATCCATTTTGAGTAATGTTGTGAACAGATGGACAAACCAACATTGGTTGTCACACAACTCTGTTCCTTGGCGGAGTTATGACTCAGATTATCATGTAGTGACATAGTATGTTTCACCTAGGGACAGGTCAGCAGTACTTCGTAGGACTAACACACACAATTGCTTGGTGTATTGTGATGACTTGGTGGCTAGTGAGCTAAATTAAGAAAATCCAAACACTAAACTGCTATCTCCAGGACCATCTGAAATGCCAGGGCTGGGGACTGAAAGACCAAGCCTGTGACTAGCATATCACCCAACCTACTTCCTGAACTAAAGCCACCGGGATGTTAATCTAGTCAGTGTTGTTAATTTATTTTTATCTCTGTAGCCTGCGTTTTGTGTCCAGGTCAAGCAAAATGTTACTTGGAAAAGCCAAGACTGTCAGACTGGCATGTGATGGCCGACCATCATTTAAGGCTGATTTGTCACATCTTTTCACTGACCACAACATGCTTCAGTAACGCTGGCTTGATCAATGTACCACTTTCCAGTGCTTCATAACACAATACTGTGATAAAAGATTCGGGTGGCAAGACTAGCTGTGATGTGACAGTACACTGCTCTATAAATTGTTTCAAACATTTTGTATATCACAACCAAAAGTATCTTGCAAAACTTACAAAAAAAATTGGTCCAAGATCAGATAACTGCTTTTGCTGCACATTCAGGATAAGATGTGATTGAAACAGTCTCATACATTAAATCTAACTTCCTGTTCTGTGCAGTCTCATATGTCGGATGCCAATGTACTAATATACACAAAAGTATTGCTCTGTCTATTACGGTCTCTGTGTGTCTGAATTAAGCTGTGAGGAATGTAAAAGTCACCCACGTCTGAATGACAAAAAGCCAACACTTTCACAGCTTGACAAGGCCAGCAATGTTATATATTCAACAAAGTAGTATTGCAGTCTGCACACGCACACAGACACAAAGAATCCTTCTCTTCCCCATGTTTCAGTGAAGGCCAGAGCTGCAGGTAATATTGAACACACAATGATAGAGCACAGTGAAACAGGCAGTGTTTGAACTTTCTGGCAGAAAGCATAAACTTACTGGTAGAGGAAGGGAATGGCCTCTATAATCAGTCCACTCATTAAACTAATGAAAGCTAGAAAATTAAAGCTTTCATACAATGAGCGTTTGACTGTGTGTTCAACTTGACCCACTACCAGCCACTGTTAGTAACTGTTAAATCACATTTTCATATTTTTTTTCTCACAACACACTAGCAGTGATTGAAACCACATCTATGGTACTCGGTTCATTACAATCACTTTTTTGACAAATGTCTCCCCAAGCATAGTATCTGATTTTCTGGAGGACCCACACCAAACAGCATTTTTTATACAAACTACTTTTTGCGTCAAAAAATATTTCATATGAATACTGTTGGCACTGAGGTTGGTGGATTATCCTGTTAAACTGGGACACAGTGTGGGGAAAAAAAGTACATTTTCAAGTAATTTTTCAGTGCTACAACTGCAACTGAAATCATATTCATTACCACATACAGTGTTGTGAAAAAGTATTTGTCCCCTTCTCAAATTCTTTTTTTTTTTGCATATTTTCCCCACTTTAATGTTTACAATCATCAAATGTAAATATCAGACAAAGATAACTCAAGTCAACACAAAATGCAGTTTTTAAATTATTTTATTTATTCAGAGAAAAAAACGATTCAAAGCTACCTGGCCCTGTATGGAAAAAAAAAATTGCCCCCTAAACCTAATAACTGGTTGGGCCTCCCTCAGCAGCAACAACTGAAATCAACCATTTTCTACAATTGACAATGAGTCTTCCACATCTCTGTGGAGATATTTTGGTCCACTCTTCTTTGCAGAATTCTTTTAATTCAGCAACACTGGAGGGCATTTCGAGCATGAACAGCCTTTTTAAGGTCATGCCACAGCATTTCAATCTAATTCAAGTCTGAACTTTGACCAAGTCACTCCCAAACCTTCATTTTGTTTTTGTTTTTTTAAGCCATTCAGAAGTCGAGAAGAGAGTTGCTGATGTGTTTTGGATCATTGTCCTGCTGCAGAACCTAAGTGCGCTTCAGCTTGAGGTCACGAACTGATGGTGGAACATTCTTCTTCAGGATTTTCTGGTAGAGGGCAGAATTTATGGTTCCATCAATCACAGCAAGTCGTCCAGGTCCTGAAGCAGTAAAGCAGCCCCAGACCATCACACTACCACCATGTTCAACTGTTGGTATGATGCTCTTTTTCTGAAATGCTGTTTTTACCTTTACGTCAGATGTAACGAGACGCACACCTCCCAAAAAGTTCAACTTTGGTCTCATCAGTCCATAGAACATTCTCCCAAAAGTCTTGGGGATCATTCTGATGTTTGTTTGCAAAAGTAAGATGAGCTTTTATGTTGTTTTTGGTCAGCAGTGGCTTTCGCCTTGGAACTCTGCCATGGATGTCATTTTTGCCTCTTCCTTATTGTCGAGTCACGAACAATGACCTTAACTGAGGCAAGGGAGGCCTGCAGTTCTTTAGATGTTGTCCTGGGTTCCTTTGTGACCTACTGGATGAGTCATCGTTGTGCTCTTGGGGTAATTTTGGTAGACCGGCTGCTCCTGAGAAGGTTCACCACTGTTCCATGCTTTGTCCATTTGTGGATAATGGCTCTCACTGTGGTTCATTGGAGTCCGAAAACTTTAGAAATTACTTTGTAACCCTTTCCAGACTGATAAATGTCAGTTATTTTATTTCTCATCTGTTCTTGAATTTCTTTGGATCGCAGCATTTTGTTGCAGCTTTTTGAGATCTTTTGTCCGACTTCATTTTGTCAGGCAGGTTCTATTTGAGTGATTTCTTCATTGAACAGGTCTGGAGGGAGTCATGCTTGGGTGTGGTGAGTCAAATTGAACTCAATTTCCAAAAAATGTGATTAGCCACAGCTAATTCATGATTTAACAAGGGGGGCAATTACTTTTTCACATAGGGCCAGGTAGGTTTGGATAGCTATTTTCCCTTAAAACATTATTTTGTGTTTACTTTGGTTATTTCTGTCTAATATTTGAATTTGTTTGATGGTCTTAAACATTTAAGTGGGGGCAATATTCAAAAAAGAATTCTAGAAGCGGGCAAATACTCCTTCATGGCACTGTGCAAAGATACCACATATATAGAGCATAGTCTGTCATTTATTTAAGCTTTGTCAACATTATTCAATACAGTTGATATTTTGGAGCTTAGTGTGCTCTGTGTTTCTGGAGAAAGGCCTCACTTGTGCATTTTAGAAATGGTGAAGAAAATTTTAAAAATAAATACATGTAGGAAGGCTTCCATTCCTCTTTCTCAGTTATCTCTAATGATATTATAATTTTTAAATTCTAAACCACCCAGTCACATCCTTCTAAAACATATCTAATACAATGACAGATACATTATATCACACCAAAAACCACAAGAATTTCAACATACAATGGGTTCAAAGAAACTCTCCTTTAGAATGAGCAAAGGCACTATTGCTATTACTTTTTGAGAGCAGATCAGAGATGTGATGACGTATTGTCCAATCAGAGTAATATACTTTGTTAAAGAAAACAGATGGTATTGGCTAGATAAGGTAAGTGTTTTTCCCTCACACTTTCCCAACTCCAATAAATTATACAGACATCTGGAGGGCTGTTCCTTACAGGAATAAGCATGTATACTAGTATGCTATATACATACTTCACTTATGGCACAGCAGAAACCATGAAGTCCAGTTCAGCTTGATGAGCAACCATGAAACACCTTGAATAGCGATGATAGCGACAAAGCAGGAGCGGTAAAAATTCTAAATTATAGCGCTTCATATTGCTGAACTTCCTGAAATGTCGCATTCAGGAAACTTTCAAAAGTAGAGCTTATAGCCTGAAATCAAATGTTGTAATAGCCTGGAAATATGCAAAACACCTCAAACTGTAGTGCGGGTGCAAATTAATCACAATTAAAGCTGCTTTGAATAATTTAAAGCAGCCTTCATATGCATGCTTAGGCCACTGTTATGAAAGACTACTTCATTCTTGTCACTCTGCAGTGAATTGTCACCATTATTAGCGCTATGAATATCATTTTCAAGGACATATCATGGATTGGATGAAACCTGCTTGAACATGGTGAGCACATTAAAAGCGTAGGGGTGGAGTGTACAGGATTCTTAATGAGGTCCAGTGACAGTCTCCTGCAGAGGATAAAGAATTGTTGAAATATATTGTTACAGGTTGTATTTTCAGAAAGGACTCATTCACTAGGAGATGACTGAAAAAGAGACATTAACCAATGTACTATAAGGTTACGTGGCTCTGTGGAACTGAAGTGAGGTGTGCAGCGGTTGGTGATGAGGGGAAGGTTAGTGACATGGTACCTTGTCCCTGGTAGCACTTTGAAATTAGCTCTTGCTGTAATTACTCTACAGTACCAGTAATGCCAAACGAAAAGACTCATTCCTAATGAGTTATTAACAGCCTTGATTTTAATCATTTTCAACTAACTGTTCTTGCAGCATTTGGAAGAAAATAGAAATCACAGAAATAACAAGAAAAGCACTCCAAGAGCATAGTACTTTGCCACGGCTGGTTCGCCGTATCACTGCCGACAGCTAAAATCTTGAAAAAATTTGTGGCAGAAATCACAGCAACATAGGATGTGGCCATTTAATGCAGCAATCAAATCGTAGTAGGATTGCAATCATGTTATCATCAGCAGCTGATGTAGTGATCACTTGTTGTCATAGTTACAGTGATGCTGTGCCACTATACCGCAATGATATAGATATCTTTCACAAATCTGTGGATCCAGACTATAAGCTGCATCACAAAATCTAATGAGGTGGTCCTTGTGTCATTTGACCTTCCCTGAAAATTTAATCCAAATCTGTTGGTCCGTTTTTGAGTAATGCTGCGCACAGACACACGGATTCACAGAAGGACAAATGTACGGCGATTGTCATGTAACTCTGCCAGGTTACTTGGCAGAGTAAAGATCTATGTGCGCAAAGATTCTGCATTTTGGGTACAAAGCTAAGGAACTATGTATTTGTGATTTACCTATGACATAGGCACAACCTTCTCACTACAACATTGTGAGGCAAAGCGGCTTCTTCATCCCATAAAGATCCAAAAGGTAATGGAGAGCTGGCAGTTACACCATGAAAAAGATATGCATAATACGTCTTGAATCACAACTCCTGCCACTACCGTTCTTTCATCTGTTCTCTTTTCATCACTAAGTACTACAGCAGTTTTGAAGTGTTGTGACTTCCTTCTCTTTATTGTTTTGACATGCTAAAAAGTTTGTAGATCATCTTTTCTTTTAACTGGAGACAATACCCTTCTGTACTGTAGACAGTACTTTATATTAGTAACTTGATGAAATATGCCATTTATTTATAGAAATTTATCATATCTAATGTCATTTATGTGATATTTCTTTTTTAACTAAATTCATATTTGTGTAATTTAATCTTTGTGTGCTACAGAGGAGAAAAAAAACATTTAAGTGAAAAACAAATTGAAAAAGGTCTGAGCAGATCATATGGGACGACATTCGGAGCTTTTTCTCATATATGAATTATTGCTTCCTCCTGAATTCATTCAAACTGTATTGTCGAAGGGTTTCTGTACTGTACCAGTGTTTTCTTATAAGAAGATAATGGGTGTTTTGACACACCTCTTCGTAGAGTGGAGCCGAAGTTGGTCTCCATTAGCAGAGGAGCAGAACTCCTGGGAGAACTGACAGTTGGAGGTGCCGGGTTGTTTGACAGGGTTATCAGTAGTCAGCCAGCAGTGGTTCCCACATGCTCATACAGATACACTGGGTTATTACAAATATAAAGCAGCAGAAGACAAGTGTGAAAGCGAAACATTCAAGAAGGCCAAGAAAGAGGCAAGGAAATTGAAAATGAAAAGTAAGGCTGTTGTGTGCAATGGCTTATTGGAAGCACTGAACAAGAGGCTACATGTGTCTATGTGAATAAAAATATGTATGTCTGTCTGTGTGGGAGGACTTTAATAATGGGCATGAAGGAAAAGCAATTAAACTACATAGCCTGGGTATAGGTACACCTGGACGGCAGTATAGCACTTTGTGTGCAACATTTCACAAAATTGTGTCATAGTTGCAAACAATCAAACCGGCTATAGGTGTCAACCTTCAATGTTAAAATTAACAAAGCATCTCATGTAACTTACATATAACTCACCCACAAATTATTCATTGCAGACAGTGATGTGTTATGTCACTAGTTTTTTGGGGTTTTTTTGTTGTTTTTTTTTACATTAACTGCAGTTCTTAAGTTTCCAAGACAAATGTCCCAGTCAGTCAGTAGACATTAAACTGACTTTACCCAGCCGGCACTCTGGAGTCTGTTTAATGTCCAACTGAGCCCCTGTGTACATAGAGCAGGCACAATCAGGTTCATAGATACTTGGATATTGGCAAAAATTTCCACCATTTCAGCTCTGTTCACCACCACAATGGATTTTAAATCAATCAAGATATGCTTTTAGTGCAGACTTTCTGCTTTAATTTAAGGGTGTTTACATCCAAATCAGTTGAATAGTGGAGGAACTACAATACATTTTAGATGTGTCCTCCATCTTTTTGAGGGACAAAAAGTAACTGGACAATTATCTGTTCAACTGTTCCATGATCAGGTGTGTGTTATTCCCTCATTATTTCATTTACAACAAACAGATAAAAGGTCGACAGTTCCTTTCAAGTGTGGTATTTGTGTTTTGGATTCTGGTGAGGTCAACTCTCAGTATGAACTCCAGTGAGCTGTCACTATCAGTGAAGCAAGCATCATTTGGCTGAAATTCTAAATAAACCCATCAGATAGCAAAACATTACGTGTAGCTAACATTAGGTGTAGCCACAACAGTTGACCAGATCAAGAACACTCTCCAGGATGTTGGCGTATCTGTGTCAAAATCAACAATTAAGGGAAGACTTCACCAGAGTGAATACAGAGGGTTCACCACAAGGTGTAAACCACTGGTGAGCCTCAAAAACAGGAAAACCAGATTAGAATTTACCAAAAGAACATCTAAAAGAACCTGTGCAGTTCTGGAGCAACATCCTATGGACAGATGAGACAAAGATCAACTTGTACCAGAATGATGGGAAGAGAAGAGTCTGGAGAAGGGAAGGAACTGCTCAACATCCAAAGCATACCAGCTCATCAGTAAAGCATGGTGCTGGTAGTATAGTGCTGTGGTCATGTATGGCTGCCAGTGGAAGTGGTTCTCTTATATTTATTGATGATGTGACTGCTGACAAAAGCAGCAGGATGAATTCTGAAGTGTTTCAGGAAATACTGTCTGCTCATATTTAGCCAAATGCTTCAGAACTCATTGGACGGTGCTTCATGATGCAGATGGACAATGAACCGAAGCAAACTGTAAAAGCAACCAAACAGTTTTTTAAGGAAAAGAAGTGGAATGGGAAAATGCCCCAAAAACAAGAAGGAACTGAAGACAGCAGCAGTAGAGGCCTGGCAGAGTATCAGCAGGGACCAAACAGCATCTGGTGATGTCTGTGGGAAAGTCTGGACTTAAAGCACATCTTAACTGTTTGAATCCATTGTGATGGTGTATAGAGCCAAAATGCTGAAAATTGTGTCAATGTCCAAATAATTATGGATGTGACTGTAAGTGTCAGGAAAATTCACAGCACGTGACTGTGCATATACCCATGTGACCAGCTGAAACTGCAGCACAAGCTGTGGTCTGTCTGAAAGGTAATTTGAAAAGGTTTCAGATTTTACAACATTTCGGCACTTTTGAAATAAATGGTTTGAAACTCAAATTGTATGTTACTCATAACAATGCAGCAAGCAATGGGAACTTGAAGCCAGTAAAAACTGTGCTCTCCCTGTGCTCTCTGCGTGTCCATGTCTTTATTACATAAGACATCCAATGGTGATGTACAAGCACTGGCCACTCATCTCTTGTCCTATTCAGCCCTTCACTTTGGTTTCATAGTCTGTAGACAACATGCTGGCAAACACACGCAAGTTTCTGTACCTTCAGCAGAGAATTCTGTTTGAGGATCAAATGTTGAGATTATGCCCCTAAAGGACAAAAGGGCAATAAAGATGTACTGAATAAAGGTTTGACTCTGTCCTGCTTTGGATTGTCTCTTAAAAAGAAATGTACATTTTATCAGTAAATGGAGGCACAGTAAAGCAGACACGTGTGTATTATATTGTGTATCGCCATTGTTATTTTCTGCCTGCTGGCTCAGTGTGAGGTTATCTTTCATGTTTCACAAGTCAATTATGATGCAATCAATCTTGACAGCGACAGGGAGGGTACACCTTTGTAGAAAGCAGTGTGGCAGTGCACGCACACACACACACACACACACACACACACACACACACACACACACACACACACACACACACATGCACGCACGCACATACACCTGTCAGTTCATATTCAGCTATGTGACACTTGAAGCCTGTCCTGCTCATGACACAGCATTGATTGATAGGTAGCCTTCTGGCCCACTGTTTGTTTTGCTGTTGTGTCTGCATTGTTCTGCAGATTCTCATCTCCCAGTAGCTGCTCTCTCTTGCTCTCCCATTTGTGTGATGCTAGCTTTGGCACGGGAGAGCAGCCTTTGACGGCGTGGTGCAAACCATTGCCAGGCTAATCGCCAGACATGCTGCCAGCCCAAACAACTTATCATTGCTGTTCTACTTCTCAACACTTGAACTGCAGCTGACTGATCTGCTTGCTGACTGATGGAAGTCAGTAGCCAAAATGTGGGTATCGGTGTGTGGTACATCAGCTTTTTGACATTTTGTCAATTGCTATCTGAAAAGTCTGGCACTTTCATAGAATAAGAAAGTAGACTGTGGCTAGAACAAGGACCTCTGCACTCACTGTACCCTATTTGTTGTTTTTTCCCAGTGATAAAGGAGGAGTTTCTCCTTTTTGTTTTAAGGATAACATCTGTAAACGCATATTTGCATAATATTCTTATCTCAGTTGTCTAGGTCAGGGGTGTCAAATTAATTTCAGTTCAGGGGCCACATTCAGCCCAATTTAATCTCAAGTAGGCCAGACCAGTAAAATCATAACATAATAATCTATAAATAACGACAACTCCGAATTTTTTCTTTGTTTTAGTGCCAAAAAGTACATCCTGAAAATGTTAACATTTAAGGAAATATCTTTTTAAAAAACATTATGAACATCCTCAAATTTCTGAAAAAAATATGTTCAATTTCAACAATATTATGCCTCAGATTATCATGTACACATTACAACCTACAGATCAGTTTATCTACAAAGGCACAAAACTTTTAGTCACAAGTATCTGGAACTGAATGATACAGTATTTTACTTTATGATCAAAACAACAAAAGTCAGACAAAAAAAGACACAAAAACAAGGCAAAATATTACAAAAATGAGACACAAAATGACAAAAAAATTAGAACATGAAACAAAAGAAATTAAATTTGCTTAAAAAGTTACAAAGTGACAAAAAGCACAAATGACAAAAACAAGCCAAAAAATTGCATAAATGACACAAATGAGGCAAAAAAAATGAGAAAAACATAAATCAAATGATGAAAAATTGACAAAAAACCCACACAAAACAACAGCAAAAGCAAAACAGAAAATGACAAAAGTAAGACAAAAAACACAAGCAAGACAAAAAGGAAATGTAAAATTACAAAAACAAGAAACAAAATGAAAAAAACATGAGACAAACAACAAAAGTCAGACAAAAAAGATAAAACAACAAAAACAAGTCAAAATATTACAAAAATGAGACACAAAATGACAAAAGAACAATAAGAAATATAATTTACTTTATGATCAAAACAACTTGTCATGGTCAAGAAATTATTTTAAATGCATAGTTTTACAAATTTACAATTTGCAGTTGATGTCACTTCTGTAATTTTTACACTTTACAAAGTTATCCCACGAGTCGGATTAGACCCTCTGGTTGGCCGGTTTTGCCCCTCGGGCCACATATTTGACACCCCTGGTCGAGGTACATCAGACCACCGAACAATACAAATAAAACATATTGCTTAAATTTGTGAACTCCAGTATTTTTTTTTTTTTTTTTACCAACACGTTCATGTGTAGGCAGCTGGCTGTTTTCATTCATCTCCGAGCAATGATAACAGATGTAGCATATTCAAAATCAATTAAACGTGGAGATTAATTGATATGGAATGGCACACTCTACCAGAATGGTAAGTATGTGGCAACAGTCCCAGCTGAGGAGCCTCCTGATCAGCTGCCAAAGGGCCTTGAAAGAAAGCTGCTAATGCTGGTGACATAAACCCTCAACAACAGCAAGCACCTCTTTCCACCTAGGCAGAATATTGCTTTTTCAAGAGCAGTCAAGATGACAGTCCACAGTGTCAGTAGTCCAACTGACAGCCAGTTGCTTGTGTGTGTGGACAGGCGGCTCAACTACCTGACACCATTACACCAGCAACACCGAAGCTTGATGCAGTACCACCTTCTGAAGCCTTTTTCTGAAATGACTGATCTTGTTGGAGCAGACGGTGATCACGAAAGATCGAGTCAAAAAGGTTCACATGAGGAAGACAACAAATTCTAAGGAGCTGGTAGAGAGGTTTCAGAGGCAGGGATGAAGAGTTTGCTGTGTGTCCATAGAGATTGCATGTAGAGGCTTTGCAAAGCATTCACGGTGCTGGGCATCACAGAGGCTGCCCATACTGCCTCCAGATGGCTATGGATCAGACAGACTGATCCACAGAGTAGTGCTGCTTAGGACCCAAGTCAAGCACTGATCAACCTACACTACCGTTCAAAAGTTTGGGGTCACTTAGAAATGTCCTTATTTTTGAAAGTAAAGCTTTTTTTTTTTTTTCAACGAAGAGCTTAGGGTCACCCAGGTAATTTCATGTTTTCCACGAAAACTCATACTTTTATCCATGTGCTAACATAACTGCACACGGGTTTTCAAATCATTAATTAGCCTTTCAGCACCATTAGCTAATACATTGTACCATTAGAACACAGGAGTGATGGTTGCTGGAAATGTTCCTCTGTATCCCTATGGAGATATTCCATTAAAAATCAGCTGTTCCCAGCCGGAATAGTCATTTACCACATTAACAATGTCTAGACTGTATTTCTGATTAATTTAATGTTATCTTCATTGAAAAAAATGCTTCTTTTTTTTCAAAAATAAAAAGGACATTTCTAAGTGACCCCAAATGTTTGAACAGTAGTGTACATGTAGCAGGGAAAAATGCCACAAAACGCAACAATTACAACCCAAGCTTTAATGACAGAGACGACAGGCTTACTTTATTAATGCTGATCATATTTTGGCTGTGATGTAATCTAACCAAACTAATTTTTTCAAGTTAATCGTATGATAATAATATCATATGCATTCCAAAAACAGAGGTGATCATGAAATGTTTTCTGGGTATCTGAATACTATTTAACTTGATATTTCATAATTCATGTCATAACTTCAAAAAATGTATACAATAATACCACTCTGCATTTTCTTCTTGTTTGTAGTTCTTCTGGCCCTTGTCTCCAAATCTATGTTCATTGAGGGTTACTAAAAAACAACAACAACAACAAAAACCATGTCTGCTTGCAAAGACATGTACATTCCTGTGCTTCTTACCCTTCATTTCCTTTTTCTGATACAAAACTGGGTTCCTTAAAAAAAGCTATCAATAATATGCATTGTTTGGTATAAATGCCAAAACTAAGGTGTTATATTGACACCATCACAGAAAGACTTCACTTATACCTAGCCCTTGTCTATAAATAAAGAGATTCATTATATTTTGGCATACTCAAACCTATGCTAACACATCTTATGCACATCCATGTATGGACAAATATACAATATATTCACAAAAACAACATTGCTATCGACTTATAAAGCTGTTGCAGTGATAAACTGTGAATATAAATCAAACTGAACCATAACAAAGTCGAATGAATGACTGAGTAATATTTGATTTTAAGACTGAGGTCATGAAAAGATCAGTTTACTATCAAACTAAACCCACGCTCTGTTGCTAGAGTCAAGGCTTCAAACGTCACGATGGCTCCTTGCCACTGGGCTGAAAACATCAAGCATGCTGTGAAGGAGCCTAATTTACAATCATAGTGTGGATATTCTCACCAGCGCTTTATTGTGAAAACCGTTGCAATCTCCCTTGGTCCCCCATCCAGGAAGAAAAAGCAGAGGCAAGGGAAACAGGGAAACTTATTGATGCAGTAAAAGAGCTGAGACTACTTGACTACCAATGTCCAAAATCTAATGCCCCTGTAGGAGCAGGGATGGAGCTGAGGCATTTATAAGCAATTTTCAGTGAAAACCGGGTAAAAGACAATTCAGCAAGCACAAATCTTTGCTCATGAACATTACAATCACAGCAAATAGTAAATTAGCTCATAAAATCCCCTGACTTAACTGCAATGAATCACAAATCCACAGTCTTTCATATGGCATCAGATGAGTGGAAGCAATTTTGCACGATTAATTCTTGTTGAGTGTCTTTCACAGACCTGAAAATCACCGAAGCTACACTATAATGTATCACAGGAAGCATGAAGCCTTCTGATGTCATTGTAATTTTGTTAGGCTCAAGTCGGGTGTTCACAAATCAGTCTGCACATTATGTTACGCACTGCTTACTGTCAATCAGCTGACACCCATAGGTAGAAATGAAAGTCTCCTCCAGAAAAGAATCCCTCAAAAATCTGCCGCCTTAAAGACTTTATTGTCACATTCATGTCTTCTTATGAAAGACGTTGTGCTGCTGGTTCATTTCAAGCTACACTTGGCATTGTAAAGTTTCAGTATATTAAAAAAGAACATCATGTTTTACATGATTAGATGAAGTTTGAACAAGCAGTGGTAGATGGACTGTAACTCTAGATGTCAGCACTATCTTTTATTCAGACCAGAAGTTGTCAGATCTTACATTAAAGTGGCTGTAGTTGCTGTTCTGTAACATTAAAACAAAATCACGTGGTTGATAATTACTGTCAAGTACTGCCTGCACTTTCACTAAGGAAATTGTATTTATGTTAAATGAGGCCATATTACGGAAAAACTGAAAGGAAAATAATCAAATCATTATCAACATCATTCATCACTAGAAGGTTCCTGAAATCCCCAAATGTACTATAGAGCTACTTCCCAAATGCTCATATCCTGAACTGGACATGAACCACATCCATGTTGTCCAAGACTGAATCAGCTTTCTGTTTAGAGTTCAGGTTGCAAAATAATGTATACTGTAAATGTGACATTATTTTGGATAATCACTTTGTTTGTTGGGCTGCACAATGGATCGGTTATTAGCACTTTCGTCTTGCAGCTAGAAGATCCACAGTTTGCGTCCCCACCTTTCCGAGCTCTTTCTGCATGGAGTTTGCATGTTCTCCCTGTGCATGCATTGGTTTTCTCCAGGTACTCCAGCTTCCTCCCACAGTCCAAAAACATGCTGAGGTTAATTACTGATTCTAAATTGTCTGTAGGTGGGAATACGAGTGTGATTGTTTGTCTATATGTAGCCCTGTGATAGACTGCTGTCCAGGGTGTCCCCTGCTTTCACCTTGAGTCAGCTGGGATAGATTCCAGCCCCCTACAACTCTAATGAGGAATAAGCAGTGTATAGATAATGGATGGATGGATGGACTTGTTTTTCTGGCTCTAACTAGTCACTAGAAATTTCTTCTCCAAGATACAAGCATATTCCTGCTCATGTGATGTTGTAAATTATTACGATCATTCAGAGTCCACCACGTAACAGTTACTGAGAACTTGGAGTGACATAAGGTGATTTACAATAACCATGTCATGCCATGTCAGGTTTTGCGCTGTACACACTATGAAACATAATTTGCTGTCAGAACCTACTGGGAAGTATCACCGTGAAAGATTTATAGACAAGGTCCATCATGTAGTTGTCACTGCATTGTCACAGTACATGGGCAGATTCATAACTTCCTGTGTCAAGAGAGAAGCCTGGCTCGGTTGCAATGCTTTCTGCAAGCTGTCTTAATGAAGTCCTGCTTTGTACTGCTAGATATTGAACCAGTGCACTCTATAAATCCCAAGTGGCCACAGCATCCTTGTGGCTCGACTACTTAGTGCAAATTACTGTGTACACACCGCTGCATGTCTTCTAATCCCATCCTTAGCTGTGTTTTTCTGTATCTCTTAATTGCAGCAAGGGGTGTCACAAAACCACATATAAATGGCTGGCAGCATATTAAGAAATACTGGAAATGCCCACCGTGTCCCACTCACACACACACACAAAAAAAATCATTTGTAGAGCTCTGGAAAAGAGGCTGAGGTTGTTAACTGCAGATACTTGTGCTGAGTCTTTTTGTTTCTGTCTGCTATTATTAGGTAGCAATTCAACCACGATGGTTCACTACCCTCAGCCAAGTGTTTTGTCTGATCTCTGACAGCGTAGAGGCTGAGGTCCACAATACAAAACCAAGCTTGATGTTAAGTATCAACTACAGAAGCCTAATTTATTTGCTTTCAAGTGTGACTCAGAGTGTTCTTCTTCGTATTTTGAAAAGAAATGTCTGAAGTGTCACAGACTCAAACAGCGGAATGGAATCTATTTAAATGAATTTTGAAGAAAATTCTCACTTTATTACAGCTTATATCCAACGTTTGTAGATTGGGCCAGCATTTAGGATAATATCACACTGTGAAATCTGGGAAACTATTAGAAATTTTATAAACCACAACTAGTTTATCCAGATTATCTAACATTATTTGTAGGTTAAGCTGAGAGTGACCGCAAATAAAACTTTACGCTTATGCTTATTCATCAAACAAGAAAACTCCCAGCAGGTAAGAATGGAAGGTGTAGTGGGACAGAGTGGAATTATGCAGTTAGCATGTGATATATGCAACTGAAAGACAATTTGGGTAATTAATTTGCCTCTGATTTTTTTTGGCTTACCACATAAATCAACACATCTATGGCTTAACTTGATTTTAATTAGTTACCATTTTTCATGTGTTTCTGGGTGGGCTAAGATATTAAGTTTTTTTATCCACAATTCCTCACAGCAGACCATAATGGTGGGAGACATTTGTGTATCTTCACAGTGAAATATCTGGTACAGCTCCTGCACTCCTCCTTTTTCTTCCTTAGTTTTAAAATGTGTCTTTAGGATATTTTTACGGTAATAATCCCTTTAGAATGAGGTGAGCAGTTAATTACTGCATATTTTTAGAGGCCTTCTGGGAAAACCTTGTGCAGTGGCAAGCCTATTTGAGACAGAGCAATACTGTTGCTGATAACTCTGTTGAAACGCTGCTCAGTCTTTAATCTCCCCATTAAGCATTAAAACTAACGACTCTCACTCCAGTCGGTGAGTTGGAATTTAAACGTTGATACAGGCTGAAATATTAAACACAGAATCAGCTTCTGGTTTGAAACAAGTAAAATAGCCACTCCAACATTGCTTATTTTACAATTTGGACTAACTTAACTAACAGGATTTAGATCTTACCTCGACAGATCAGAGCAGGGGTGTCAAACTCATTTTAGTTCAGGGGCCACATTCAGCCCATTTTGATCTCAAGTGGGCTGCACCAGTAAAATCACAGCATAACCTATAAATAACGACAATTCCTAATTTTTCCCTTTGCCTTAGTGCAAAACAATACATTCTGAAAAGGTTTACATTTAAGTAACTCTCTTTTTACAAAACATTTTGAACAACCTGAAATTTCTTAAGTAAAATAAGTTCGGTTTCAACAATATGCCTCAGTTTCAGTCATACATTTGCATTACAACTTGCAGATCAGAGTGTCACAAAACATTTAATCACAGGCATGTCAGACTAAACAATATAGCATTTTACTTTATGATCAAAACAACTCATCACAATCTAGGAATTATGTTAAATTTACAGTTTTACAAATTTACAATTTGCAGTTGTCTTCGTAATTTTTACACATTGCAAAGTCATCCCATGGGCCAGATTGGACCCTCTGGCAGGCTGATTTTGGCCCACGGGCCGTATGTTTGACACCCTTGGATTATAGCATTGAAACAGTTAAACTGAACTGAGGGTAGCTGCCTCTTTAGTCAAGACTTGGTGAACTTGATCCTTTCTCTGGCTGAAAGCAGAGAGGCAGTGAAGAGCTGAGCAGGGGAGAGAACAAAACAAACCACAGGCTCACAAGGGTTTCATTTTGTTGCAAAGCACGCAACAGACAAACATACTGATGGCTTGAACCATGATTAAGCTCACTCATCAATAAAAACGGCTGTGAGCACTGAGTCAGAAAATAATATTATGGCGGATGCTGGTTAGGGGCAGGGGTGGGGTTAGTGACAGTGCAAGGGTTTTGGAGCTAGAGGTCAATTAGATATGCTAAATAGTCTGGGCATCAGTTCTTTCTGCTGCTAATTAGTATTCTGCGACTGACACCACTGCTGATCTCGAAGTCTCCCCACATTCTCCGCTCTAAGGATAACATGGAATGAGCGGGAGAGGTGATGGGGGTGAAAAGGAGGAGAGTGTTCTTTTATCCTCTGTGGCTTAATGGGCGAAAAGAGACAATATTCTCCTCCTATGTTGGCTCTTCTCAATGAAGCACGCATTTAGGCTGTGTTGGAGGTGTGCGGGAAATAAACGGCTGGCATCTGGAATAGGATGGAGAAAGGTCAACAGCATGTCACACCGTCAATCTATCAGGCAAAGCCCAGGCACTTGTTCAACCCCACATTGCAACCACTGAATTTGTGCAGAGATAGAAGCAATGTGGCTATAAACATTGCCCATGATTCCCTATTACTCTGCTGAGGCACTTTGAGAGGGTGCCGTCTCCCACAAGAGAGGAAACAATGCTGACAAGAGCCTGTAAATGCTTTTCCTCTTGTTATTCACTCAAACACAAGTCGTCCCCCATTACCCACCTCTCCCCCGACCCCAGCTCTGTGCCTGAAAACAGGAAACGGACATTGCTTTTTAAATATGCAAAAAACAAAGAAACAACTCAAATTTGTATATGTGAATTGCATTCATATATCAACATCAGTGCCATCGATTTATTTCCCCAGGCCGTGATAACTAGAAGAGGTAAAATTAGCAATTACCTTGTTTTCCATATTCTATTTTTTCATAAACCAGTGGTGCAATATGTTCAGGTTTGGGGACTCGTCTTCAATTTGGAGCAATTTAGCCAAGTGATGGGTGTAATTTGTTTCCCCCGTCAACTTGCCATTTGCATTTAAATTCATCATTACCAGCCATGTTTTGCAGAGATTTCCCCAGATCGTAGGTGTCAGGACACGCCAGTAGCTTGATGCAAATGCCCCATTATGAGTGCTGCTGAACAATTCTTATTCTTTTGCCAAACAACACAAGGTCCGTTTGCTTTTTTCTTTTCTTTATTTGGTGTGGGTATGAGAGGGCTTCCTATGAGGGAAAGGTAGGAGACATTAGTGGAAAATGACGGCATAAGGAGGCATACCTACAACATGTCCCGAAACACCACCAGAGTCGAGCTTCCTCCACATGGACTCAGACATTCCCCTCTGCTGAGAATTGACTACTAAGGATGCAACTTGCGATACAAGTGTAACTCTACAATTGCAGAGCTTGTTGAATCACCAAGAAAGGAGAGGTTCCCTGCAAGGAACAGAGACACCTTTTACACGTTAACACCAGCAGGACTACTTTATATTGGAAGGCACTTCTCTCAAGTGTGGAGTTATGTTAGAATAACGTAAGCACAAAAATGAGAGATTTTATTTTGAAAAACACATGCAAGTAAAGAAAAGGCAGCAAAGGAGCCAACAAAAACACCCCTTTGACGGCACTAATATGGCTTTTTTTCATAAAGAGCACTACAATATTTTGCACACATTATAGAAATTGTAAAAGATTGTTGTTTAGTGTAATTTAAAAATAAAAAAAAGACATAAACCAAAACAAAAATTGCCTTACAGATCATGAGTTAAATTAGCACATTCTGAGCATTAATGCCCAGGATATTAAAAAAGACCACATGCCACACAGTGGGGCACAAGTGCATGCTGGTCCCATAGTCCTTGCGTTGATAGATCAAAACATCATCTGAAGAGCTTATTCAACATCCCTGTGCAATCAAACTTTTATGCAATCTTGCTTTTATTTTCTTAATGTTATAAATACGGGGAGGGGGGACTTGCAAAATACATTTAGCAATTTCCCTTGTACCATACAAGTTCTATCCCCTGGAGTCTAACCGTGTGTGGTACAGGGAACAGCAGCATCTAAATGGAAAAACCACTCCTGCAAACTTTTAAAAAGTACAGAGAGGTTCTCGGGCAGAATAGGCTTCACCTCAGCAAATCTGCATGAAAAAAATGCAGCTGGCTTATGAAGAAACACCATTTCACATCCTGCGAGCTGGCTGCCACCTAAGTCCTTGCCACTCATTTAATGCTCATAATCTCAGCTCTGTCTTGTGTATTTATCTCTATTATGAGCTTGAGTTGGAAAGATTTTAATCAATGTCACTGCACAGGTCTGTGAAAAGGAAGAAAAACAAGTTCAGAATGTGCTGTACAGGCCATCAGTAGAACTCCTGCCAGTTTAGAAGATTGGAGCTTCATGCAATTTCTTTGGGAGCTGTTGGTTTACTTTGCCACAGGTGAGTCCAGCTAGAGCACAGATTTTCTAACATGTTTTACCCATTACACTTTTTTGTTCCAGTGTCACTGATCCTGTGTTTGAATTCTAATAGATCTCAGAGGGTTTTTTGTAGAGTACCTTCATGTTGATTTACATCTTTGTTCATTCATACTTCAATCGCCACCTTTAGAAAGACATGCGGTGTTCTTGTTTTAGCACTGGAAAAGGTTTTCTGGCTTCAAACTCAGCTGCTCTCAGCTTTACTGAATCTGGTCTCTGAATTAATTAAATGTCTTGGGGTGGACAAGATGGTCTTGACCACCAACCAAAATTGATGAATTGTCAATCGTGAATCCAGTGTATAGAGTGTGGTTTATCTACATTAAATCAGTAAATGTCAGGATGAAAAAGCTCCATCCTCTCAGACCGTTCTCTGCCAAAAAGTTGTTTAAACTGAAGCTACAATGTCATACTTGTACAGAAAAAGTTACCCAGAAATTTAAAGAGACAGCAAAACATGTGTGAGCAAAAGGAAAATGTTCATGAAAAAAATTATACTGCATTGGGACTGAAGAAATGGGACGATCTATGATGTTATCAATTAAAAGTATAATAACTGATACTAAACAGGAGAATACGAAGGTTGAGAAATTGTTCATTTGAGATTTTACACGTGAATGAGTCCTAATAATTTCCCAGAGAGGATTGTGTCCATCCATTAGCTATACACCATTTAATCCTCAGTAAGTTTGTGGGGGGGCTGGAGTCTATCCCAGCTGACTATAGGGTGAAGGCAGCGGACACCCTGGACAGGTCGGCAGTCTATCACAGAGCTACACATAGAGACAAACAAACACACCCACATTCCCACCTACAAACAATTTAGATTCACCAATGAACCCCTTGATGCTGATTGTTGCGAATTCGCATCATACCACTTTCATTCTGACTGCAGCTGAGATAGTGTATGCTTTCCTCCAATGCCGGCTTGCGCATAATCAATACGTACCTCGGAACTTTTTGCAAAGTCTGGTTTCGCTTAGGACCGGTCAAAGTGGGACTTAAATTATTTTATATTTGTTATTATTATTTTATATCTGTTCTATGTGTAATAGACAAATTAATAATCTCTACTTAATTTAGAATCAGTTGGAAAGCAATAATACAAATAATATTTTTTTATATAACTGAAAATAAATTCAGGCATCAAGGGTTAACCTCAGCATGTTTTTGGACTGTGGGAGGAAGCCGGATTACCTGGAGAAAACCTATGCATGCACAGGGAGAACATGCAAACTCCATGCAGAAAGATCCCAGGCCCAGGGATCTTCTAGCTGCAAGGCGAAAGTGCTAACCACCAAGCCACTGTGCAGCCCTAGGTATGAATTACAAATTCTAAAATCTAAAAGCAATCCAATGTAAGGTAAAATCTACCTTGATGCCATCACGGGTTCATTCCCCCTAAACTACTACTTGTACTTTATTTCTTGGCCCACAGCAATCTCTTCTTAATGTGCAGTAGGAGGAGAGTTTGCTTAGTCATATGGATAGTGATATTTAAATTTTATAAAAACTGATTAGTCTAGCATCTTTGCAGTGATCTCACATTTCTAATGAGTTTACTAAAGTTTTACTAAATGAGTAACTAAAGCTGGAGCAATCCCACAAATGTAAATCTGGATCAGTAGTTACAGTGTTAAGACAATGGTGAGAATTCACTATATGCCTTCCAACTACCCCACGACAATGCTGTACTAAATGGATACACACATCAAGATCCACGTTGCAAATGATTAGTAAAGGGACTCAACCAAAGCTTCAGATATGATCATCTCAGTTCATTGAGATGGAATAATCCCTAACAAAGCACTGTTCAATTCTCCAACCCATCAGCAGGGACTCAACTGGATAACACAACTATGTATATGCATCAATACATGGACAGTGCAGTTTGGAATATGGAAATAAGACCTTAATGAGCTGTCTGTGGGCACATCATGTTCCTGACATTCCTTTCTCCATGTATCCTTATTGTACTTCTATCTGACTCATTGTTCCTCTCGCATTTTTCCCCAATCCTCCCTTGACAAGTTACTAGAAACTCATCAAAACTCCTGACTCCTGTTGGGCCATATCCATCACAGATCCCCGTTGCTCTGGCTGAGTGCCTCCGCAAAGCCGCTAGGTAGGAGTGCTGAATGTGGAGGTAGGTCGAAGGGTCACCAGATTTAACAAGAAGTATCTGAGAGCTGAGAGGCAGCAATGGCACGGGCAAAGAAAGACCGCATTTTTTCCTCTCTTTCATTTGTGTCTGTGTGTGTGTGGTCATTCAAGGTGTAATGTCAAGAGTCAGTAAGCATATCGTATCACTTCACTGTGGATTGTTAAAAGCAGGCCAGTGTGTCAGAGTAGGAATATAAATGACAGCCAGATTTTTGTACTGTTGAGTCTGTATGTGTGTGTGATAGAGATAAAGGGATTCTGCCTTGAAAAGTGATTCAAAGCAAACAGTTTAGAACTTTTACATGCTTCATTTCAATGAAACACGTCAATTTTATAAATAACCCCTAACATTTGGCAAAACTGCACGTCTCAACCGAGTCAGTAATTTGAGAATGAACATTTCAGCTCTGTTTGCTTCCACATGCATTTTTGATAAACTAATAAAAGCACGCATTCACAAATTGATTACAGCAGAAAAGGATGGGAAGACTAATTAATGTCAGCAGCTGCTCAAAGGTCTTGTTATTTGTAAATTCTATCACACAGGTCAATGCACCAGGCTGAGTCATGAAGTAAGCAAGCAGAACAAATAATTGTATTAATGGTGAGCATTGATTATTAGTTTAGTCTTATCTAATTAGTGTTGCTGCAGTGTGCACCTAGGTGACAGTTTACAGCTCAGTGTTTGTATGTCTTTCTGCAACAGAAGCAGGACAAAAATAATGCCTTGCAATTACGCGAAAGCTCTATCTTCCACATTGCATTGATTTATACTTACCATTGATACTGAGACTCTGAGCCCTTGCGGCAGGGTCGTAAGCACAATATTTGTATCTACAATTTTCTCTAATCATTGCTTTTTGAGAGCAAAGCTACAGATCTGCCACTCAAGCTTCCGCCCCCTCCTAAGAGCCTCCTATCTCTTCTCCTGAGACTTGGCAATCCACTGAAAGATCCCTTGGGTGTTGCAAATGAACACGGCTGTTACCCCAAATGCAAA
Organism: Amphiprion ocellaris; assembly: GCF_022539595.1. NCBI lineage: Eukaryota > Metazoa > Chordata > Actinopteri > Pomacentridae > Amphiprion > Amphiprion ocellaris. Next base: position 23,852,340 of record NC_072779.1, read on the forward strand.
AAAAGCCTGAGGCTATAGAAGTGAATCACTCTTTGAATTCAGCATCTCATCTCTTTTCCTTTGTGCTGTGTTTTACCCTGCTCTATTTTTGGGTCCTAATTAGGCTCAAGAGGTACCAAAAGGTACAGGAGTTATTATATGTAGGAACTTGTTTTTTGGGGGTTGGGGTTTATTGTGGTTTTTTTTACATCATAATTTTTCGGAAGAGTAACCAAGATGGGAAATAAGGAGTGGAAAAAAGTATACATCAATATGCTATTTGAAAATATTTTGACATTTCAGAATTCCCCAGAAATCAAGAGCATGTTTTTTTCTGTTTGGTAAGAGGTTAAAAAAAACTGCTAGTGGCTTTAAACATAAAATATGAAATATACAACTTTCAAGTCATCTGTCACAAACTTTAGTTCAAAAATTCAAAAGGAAATCTGAGAAAGTTTAATCTGACAAGCAAAATTCAAGACATGTCAGAAATCACAAGCTTCGGGATGCAGCCTAGAATTTATGCTTATCTAAATTATGGCAAGGCAAGTAATTTCATCTTAAAACAGACTGCATGTGTGATCATACGTTTAGCATACCATACTTGTTATCTTTTAAAAAAGGACTCATGCATTGGCTAAAGAGAGGACATTTTGCTGTTTTTAAATTGGACTACATCTGCAGTATTTCTATGTATATATAGTTTGTGTAAAAACTAAGATCCACCCATCCATCTACTATCTATACACCACTTAATCTTCATTAGGGTTGCGAAGGGCTGGAGTCTATCCCGGCTGACTTAGGGTGAAGGCAGGTCACCAGTTTATCACAGGGCTACATATACAGATAAACAATTCACACCTTGAACTATTTAGAATCACCAATTAACTTCAGCATGTTTTTGGACTGTGGGAGGAAGCCGGAATACAGAGAGAGAATCACAGGGAGAACATGCAAATTCCATGCAGAAAGATCCCGGGAAAGCCGGGACATGAACCAGGGATCTTCTGGCTGCAAGGTGAATGTGCTAACCATCAAGCCACTGTGCAGCCCCAAAAACTGGTAAGAAAAAACAGAAAATATATCTCTACATGCCAGTGTAGTATGTGGTACTGTACCTCTACACTGGAAAATAGTTTAACCACAATGCAAAGGACTTCCTGAGCAGTGCTGATGGACTCTCAGCAGAGACTCTGAGTGAATAAGACACAGCTGAAGGGGTTTCAAAAGCCGATTTTCTTGAGATGGCCCCATCATGTGAATGCATCATCACACAGGCAGGTGTGATAAAACACTGTATTCCTGATACTGATTTTTCTATCTAATTTGCTTTGGGCACTTGCAATAGGTAATGCATGTTAGATAAATCACCAGCGGAGCATGCAAACCCAGTGAGTAGGTGTATTACATATAGGAAAATGCTGAAAAGTGTGAGACACGGTAGATCAAACATCACAGCTGAACGGTTGCATAATGCATGCATAAATCTGCAACTTTTCAAATGAATCCTTCAGTCAAATTGTAAAATGTGTAAAACAAAAAGTTATTCTGAAATATAAACCTTAAGTCTTCACCTGAGCTACCTTACTAATTTTGACTAGGTCATTCATTATCAGAACTGTTTTTTTTGTTGTTGTTGATCCTGAAACATTATCTTAGTGTAAGAAGGAGCGTTTCCGCAGGTCCTTTATTCTAGCATCAGTCAGACTGTACAATACTGCTGCACTTTTCTCTTGACATACACTTTTTACTGAAGCTGCTACTGTAACTTATGTACAATAGTTTGTTACAATCTCATCTTTTGTTTTGTTGCAATTTCATCTTTTGTATATATTGTTCCTCTGCAATTGTTGCACTGTGTATATAATATAATCTTAAACTGCCCCTATACCCCTGTCTTTTGAGCTGCTGTAATGGTGAATGTTCCCCACTGTGGAATCAATAATATTTATCTTATTTTATCTTTAGTTTTAACATAATACTGAACAGATAAGACCATTATCAATTTCTGTCACTAGGATTATTTGCTTTGCTGCTTCCTACTACAAAACAAAAGTTAGCAATTTTTTACTCCACCAAGGAACACGATGGAGTTATGTGATGATCTGCATCGGTTTGTCCATCTGTCTGTCTGGTAGCAACATTACTCAAAAATGGACTAATGGATTTGGATGATATTTTCAGGGAAGGAAAGAAATGACACAAGGATCAAGTGATTAGATTTTGGCAGCGATGTGGCTTATAGTCCGGATCCACAGATTTGTTAAAGATTTCTGCATCATTGTAAGATAGCGGCATGGCATCACTGTAACTGTGACAAGTGAACACTACATCAGCAACCTGCTGACAATCACATGATTGCAATCCTACTACAAATCGACCACTGCAGACCACGAATTCTTTAAAGATTTCATCCGTTGGAAATCATACAATGACTGAGCAGCCTTAGAAGAGTACTGAGCTCTCTGAGTGCTTCTCTGGTTGTTGTTGTGTCAATTGAGATTGGAAACCTCAAATATTCTAGATGCGAGGTCGTTACCTATGCACTTGAACATACAGTACACCTGGGGGAAACTCATATAATTTTTTAAATGTCAGATGCCAAAATGCTTTGCAGTAGAGTATGAGTGTATGTTATGGGTTAAAAAGGAAACATTGTGATGTTGTGACCGCTAAGATAAAAAAGGCACTATCTACATCTTGTCTGGGTGACCCCAAACTTTTGAACGGTAGTGTATGCTGGGTCAACTACATGACAGTGTCTGATGTTAAAAGGCTTAAAACATCCAGTGATCCCAGGATACATCACTGGTTACATGTGGCGGTGCGCCTTAAGGTGTATTTCACATGTATCACCACCATCACCATATTACTTAAATACCATTTCAGTGTACAAGCAGCCAACACAGCACAAATGGCTCATATCAGCGGCATCTTTTTTCGACCAGACACTCAAAGTAGCACATTTGGATTTCCCAGGGACAATTCAGTGAAATGATGATGATGATGATTATTATACAACAGTTGTTGTGTAGGAATATACACTACCGTTCAAATGTTTGGGGTCGCCCAGGCAATTTCATGTTTGTCATGAAAACTCACTTTTATTCGTGTGCTAACATAATTGCACAAGAGTTTTTGAATCTTCAATTAGTCTTTCAACACCATTCAACACCACACAATGTACCATTAGAACACAAGAGTGATGATTGGTGGAAATGTTCCTCTGTACCCCCATGTAGATATTCCATTAAAAATCAGACGTTTCCAGCTAGAATAGTCATTTACCACATTAATAATGTCTAGACTGTATTTCTGATTAATTTAATATTATCTTGATCGGGGGGAAAAATGCTTTTCTTTCAAAAATAAGTAGTTCTATAAGTAGTGGAAGTGCAGACCATTTGCTAAAAATGTAACTATTCTTAAACCCTGATTAACAGTAGGATTAAAATGTTAGACTTGTCCTTAGGGTGGTGTTTCATGTCAGTCATTCACATTTGTATAAATCTGCCTCACAAGCTATGAGATGTCTTGCGTGCAAAGCATTTTGATTTGGGTGGGATGAAAGAAAGTGTTCAAAATGTGTTTATTATCCTCTGGGAAGCAGAAAGCATGTCAATTAAAGTATGGTATTGTGCACCAAACTCTAGTTTATACTTCTGTACATATAATAAGTGGCCATTTTCATGTGATGCTCAAATTTCAGGGTAACCTGTCCAATCTGGTCTGGGTTGTAAGTTCTAAGATGGCAGAGCCCAGCACAACTGCATTTTGAGCTCCATTCAAATTTCAAGTTCACTCACATATTCTACACGTCTAGTTCCTCAAGGACTGCATTTGTAAACCTCTGAGTTGGTCTCATTACACTGGCATCATCAGAAAATCTTCCATTTACAGGATGAGGATGCTAAGCCTCTCTGCAACCTCTACAAGTGCGTTAAAGTAGTACAGTAAGTGGTCAAAACAGCACATCACCAGATATGATCTGCCCTTTACAATGCTGTTCTGACCTCTGCACCCAGAGGACCGTTGTAAAAATCCCAAGTGATATTTGAAGACCAAACATTGTCTGCGAAACAGTGGAGCACAGGAGAATAGAAAGACAAAGAAAGAGGGTTTATTTGTCACAACCGTCAGTCTCATAAACTCTTCTTTCTTAATACTAAACCCACTGTACTGTGCAAAGCCTATTCTAAATACAGTGTAATGCACCATATGAAGTTTCAGTGTACATTTATAAACATTTATCTTACACATCCATAAAAGCCCAAAGCTTGCCTGAAGACTAAGCATTTCCACTGTCTCTGACTTGAACCTTAACTTTAGTGTTTAACTGACCAATTTTACACATCACTGCTAGAAGGCAAAAATGCACAAATTAGTCCCATTTGTATGTATCTAACAAGTTACAATCAGGTTGTGTTACAGTGGTGTTAAGGGCTGCTGGGTGTTGTGCATTTGACTATTTAAATTAGGAATCCTAGTGACCTGAATGTGCTTGCAAGATCTGCTTACTTTGCTTGTGCTTTCAGATAGCCTTGTGAATAATCCCTTCATGGTTTTTGAGCTTGTTGTAAATAGTTTTAATTTTCTTTGGTCTTGAGTTGGCCTAAAATAATGGACATGCAAGTAGAAAAAGACAGCTGGATCAATACAATTAAGCAAGTCAGACTGCAGGAGTAATCTGCTGAGAAATGGTGTATAGGCTACGACCTGAACAGTGCCTTGTGTTCATCGGACAGATTTACTACCGAGGCATTTTACAGACAACAACATTATTTGTTCTCCTGTTTCCTTTTCTCCTCATTTTAGTTTGGAAGTGACCTCCAGAAAAAGTTTGAAAACAGACCCTGAAATACTAAATCTACTAATAACATACAGCAAACTACTGAATTCACGTGAGGAACAATATTCCACACGTTATTATAAATTACACGGCTTTTTAAGCTGTAAAAATCCATCCCTGACCTTTTATGGAATTCACTGGATGGCATTCAAGGAATCTCAATATTTTTAATGAGATAACACACGACGCCTTTCATTTTTCTCCCAAACTTTTCTCATTATTTCTTGATGTACTAATTAACTATAGTTTGCTGAATTTGTAATCTGTACTTTGCTTAAATCATGCAATATGCTGTTTTTTAAGGCATATATAATAATGTAATCATATGTGACAGGAAAGTGGAGTTTGGCAGTATAGAATGCCTCATATCTCCCAAATGACAGCATCAAAAATATAATGGAAGTGAGGCTTTAATTATTATTAGTTTCTTCTGGGACACATTTGCAATTCATGCACATCTGTAGCAGTGACCTGTGCTGACATGCATCCATATGCTGTGTACAGAGTGACATCAGCAGAGTAAATGACAAGCGGCTAGGTTAAACCGAAGAGATACATGCAGTGGTGGAGCGTCAGTGGACTGGCCCATTAATGAGCTGAACTGAAAACATGTTCCAGAATATTGAGAATCTAAAGAACAAAAAAAACCTTTATTACTCCGCCAAGGAACACAGCGGAGTTATGTGACGATCGGAATTGGTTTGTCTGTCCGTCTGTCTGTCTGTTAGAAACATTACTCAAAATTAGACAAACAGATTTGGGTGAAATTTTCATGTAAGGTCAGAAATGACACAAGGACCAGTGATGCAGCTTATAGTCTGGATCCACAGATTTGTTAAAGATTTCTGTATCATTGCGAGATAGCGGCACGGCGTCACTGTAACTATGACAACAAGTGAACACTACGTCAGCTGCCTGCTGACGATCACATGATTATGATCCTACTACAAATCAACCGCCGTGGACCACAAATTTTTTAAAGATGTCATCCATTGGAAATCATAGGCAGGTAAAGTGAATAACATTGATACTCTTGTTATAGTGGTACTTGTAACAAGTGGTGGGGTGTATTAGACAGCAAGAGAAAAGTCAGTTTTTGAAGTTGTTGAGCTGGAAGCAGAAAATATTGGCAGCATAATTATGAAAAAAAAAATTATGTGATGTACGATGCAGGTATAAGCCCCCACTTGTTTTAGTCGGCTCTGTCTTTCCTTAAGCTATATGTGTGTTTTGTTCACTATGGGGAAACAACAACCTCTAAAATTCCAAGTTTTGCCAAGGACTTGATGCTATGTGTCAGCCCAGCTATTTATTTATTTATTTGCTTTTGCTGTGGAATATCCATTTTAATCACAGTGTGCATCTCCTTGCATGTAAATGTTCCACCACAACTCCACTCATCGCTGAGAGAACACCCAGGCTGAATCCTTGTCTTTTCCCTGCCTGCCATGATGGTGATTGGTTTAAAGAAATACAAACAAGACAGCGCGTTTTTGTTTCTTTTGTTTTTTCCCCCTGTAGCAGAATGATACCATGACGCAGCCAGACCATTATGTTCTACAGAATGGACCGGCAAAGTGAGACTAGGCTCTGAGTGACTTTAACAATGACCAAACTGTCATAACAGAACAGCAGGTCCTGTAGAGTTTTCCCAGTATGCAGTGGTTAGAAACTACAGGACAGGGTTTGGGGTAATCATGGGCACCCAACTGTCAGTGATGCAGATGGGGAACAAGGGCTGTCCCATGTAGTCCGATCCCACAGAAGAGCTGCTGTAGTACAGATTGCTGTAAACCTTAATGCTTTGTATGATGCAGTGAAATGTGCATTGTGCATATAGGTTAGTCAGTTTTGTTTTTTTTTTAATCATACACTACCGTTCAAAAGGGTCGCACAGACTATTTCATGTTTTCCATGAAAATTCATACTTTTATTCATATGCTAACATAACCGCAAAAGCCTTTTAACATCATTAGCTAACACAATGTACCATTAGAAGACAGGAGTGATGGTTGCTGGAAATGTTCCTCTGTACCTCTATGGAGATATTCCATTAAAAATCAGCCGTTTCCAGCTAGAAAAGTTATTTACCACATTAACAATCTCTAGACTGCATTTCTGATTAATTTAATGTTTTCTTCACTGAAAAACATGCTTTTCTTTCAAAAAGAAAGAGGACATTTCTAAGTGACCTCAAACTGTTGAAAAGTAGTGTATGTGCAGTGCTGTCAAGGCTACTTTTATACTCAACAGCACATAATTCAGACTAAGGACAGACTGAACCGCTGAGCTAAAGACAGTCTGAATTAGTGCTGAATATTAGTGATGTATTAACTTGTTTTTCAATAAGTTCTTGATCTGCTGTATAATTTGTGAAATGAAATCACAAATAAAGCCATCAGTGTGGAAAACCTTGGCCTGTACTTGGCAGTCGGAGCATACATGTTTCTGTCTTTGCTACTGCCTGCTCTATTCAATGCTCAATTCTAATTTGCTCATAATGCTGTAAAAGCATTTCCAAGCATCAAAATTAGGCAGAAAAAGTAACAGTGAGTGCACTGTGTAGAAAATTCATCCTCCTACGGCAAGTTTTGTGCACTAAACCTTTTAATTCTTTTTATTATTATTACTTTGGACACTAGAGCACTTGCCTGAATGGCCTCAACTGCACTGTTACAAAAGTTTCCTATCATCATTAAGATAACTTTTTAAAGCATCATTTCACATGCAGATTTTTAAAATCTTATATTTTGAAATCGTTGCAAAACACTGTCTTCCAAGAAATCATTTCAAGAAAATGTCTGTGGGTTTACTGTAAACTGATTCATTAGGCTCCACTCATTTCCCATAAAAGCAGAGTGTACATTTGTGACACAAATCCAACAGTCTGCCAAGAGAGTGTGCAAGACAGGAATTCAGCTTTGCTATAGTTTTGGGTTTGCAAGTTCTGTATTTTTGTTTTAGAACACATGGTCCGACCAATCACATTTTAATTTACAATAATACATTTCTACAATACTCTACCTGTCCAAAAAAATGTCACCACTTGGACTTAACTAAGCAAATAGGAAAGAGCCTTCCATTGGAAAATTACTGCAGTGATGATTTTGTTTCAGCTGGCAACAACTTGTTTAACCCTAGCTGATGCAGTGAGTAGCTTCTCATTTCTTGAACAGCTGTGTCACAAGACATATCTTGTGGTCATGGAAAAGATGTTAATCTGTCAGAAGGGTCAAATTATTGGCCTGCATCAAGCAAAGAAAACAACTAAAGAGATTTCTGAAACTACTAAATTGGGTTTAGAACCGTCCAACGCATCATAAAAACATGAAGGATAGTGGTGAACCATCATCTTTGAGGAACAAATGTGGTTAGAACAAACTCTTAGATGATCGTAGGAAATCAACAGTAGAACTCACAGCTATGTTTAATAGTGAAAGTAAGAGCATTTCCACACAGAGAATGTGAAGGGAACTCAAAGGATTGGGACTAAACAGCTGTGTAGCTCTAAGAAAACCACTGATCAGTGAGGCTAATAAGAAAACAAAAAAAGGCTTCAGTTTGCTGTGATGCATAAAGATTGGACTCTGGAGCAATGAAAGAAGGTCATGTGTTCTGAGTCCAGATTTACCCTGTTCCAAAGTGATGTGCGCAACAGGGTAAGAAGAGAGGTGGATGGCTAGTATCTACAAGCCTGTGGGGGTTAGGGTTATGATCTGGGGTTGGTCAGGTTCAGCAACTTTATGTTCCCCAAAGAATGAGGTCAGCTGACTACCTGAATATACTGAATGACCAGGTCTTTCCATCGATGGAGTTTTTCTTCCCTGATGGCACAGACATGTTCCAAGATAACGATGCCAGGATTCATGGGGCTCACATTGTGAATGAGTGGTTCAGGGAGCATGAGACGTCATTTTCACACATGGATTGCCCTCCAGAGACCTCAGCCCCATCGAGAAACTTTGGGATGTGCTGGAGAAGACTTTCCACAGCAGTCTGACTCTCCCATCATCAACGCAAGATTTTGGTAGAAAATTAATGCAACTCTGGACAGAAATAAATGCTGTGACATTGCAGAAGCAAACTTCACATAGCCTACTGCATGTGCTGTGTGATCAAATGTCACAAAGTGACAAAAAATAAAAAGTGTTCTGAGTGAGGAGCTAAGGATATCCCATTTTAAATCATCTAAGAGAAGTGGCCTTTGTGAAAAAGCATCTGAAACACGGCACAAAGCAGCAGAATCGTAAGCTGCCACTTGACTAAATCCGACGTCTCGCAACAAAATACCACAGATGACGAGTACAAGGGAGCCATCATCAACGTATTGAAATGTGGAGGCTTGTTGCTTGTAGGAATGTCTTTTTCTCTCCTTCTGACAGATTAATGGAAAAGGGGCAAAGTGTGATAAAAGTGAAAGTGACCCCCGCCCCCACCAATCTCCTCCTTAGCTGCTCTCATCCCATCCAAAATTTAAGAGTCTTAGCATTCACAGCCAAGGGTTGAGCTCACTTCTATGTTAATGGCATTTCAGAATGAATCACAAGTGTCACGAAGCATCTGAAGATTAGGAAAACAAATCAAAAAGAAGAGGCCAACACTGAACACTACAGAAACCAGGATGTTATTCAGTTTCATCATGCTGCTTCTAGACATGACAGCACTGCAGGTACCAGCACATGGACGGACAGCGGGTTTGGACTCAATTAGTCTCTGTCTTGTGTCTTAATGACAGTTGGAGGCTTTCATTACGAAGCAAGACAAGGGTTTCACAAAGAAACACTAAAAGGAATATATAACTTCCAACAAGCTCATCTTCTTTAATCCCAGCTACACTCTGTTTGAAAGGAAAATTTCTAACAATCCTTTCTTTTCATTTCTTTCTGTTACATTCTCTTTGAGGGGATAATGTTGCCTCCGGTCTTAAAGATAGCTACAACTATTTCATCTCTGAGTGTGTAAGTCCTGAAATTCTCTTAACTGAAGAAGTCTAAAAATGCAAATACAGATACTAATGTGCATAAAAAGTCAGAATTCATATTTCACCATCAACAAGGATTTAGACACAGAAATAGAAATTGAGACTAAACTGTTACATTTCCACTGTGAACTATTGATTCACACAACTGAATACAAACATTTGCCAGATGGTGAAGTCATAGCTTAGTTTGTCGAATGGCACTGCAGAAAGTTTGTTGTACCTGCCACAAACTTACATAACTTGTATTAAAAACTCACTAACTTTTTCAGAGGAGAAAAGTACTCACAGAAGACATTAAAATCAAAAACTGAAGTCTTAAATCTCTGACTGTTAATCAATTCAAATCCCCACAAAGCCCGGAGGTAAATCCTGTCTCTATAAGTCTGACAAACCCCACTATCAGAGCTACTGAACCTCAGTAGAGCTTTCCCAAGTTCACCTGACCTTCTACCTCGAGACATATTAGAACTTGGACAAGCTTCAGTGCATTGATTACACGGCAGTTCACACAAAGCATCGGCTTTGGCAATAGCTGCACGAGTTTACAAGAAAAAGGAAAGCATTGTTTGCTGTTTCTATCACCACACAAAAGTTATTTAAAATCTCCAGCAGAGTCGCTTTTCAGCCTGGGAACAACGCTGTAATAACAGAGGAGGAACGAGAGAGCAGTTCACAGATCTCCAGAATCAGAATATTAATGATACTTTGAAGCCCCCAGCTAGCAACAATGATCTATGAATTCAATATGCTCAGATAATTCCCTCAGCCAAAACCCAATGGATAAAGCAGAAGGCGTACGCAGTTACATTTATTTGTTCAATGAAGTGCTACCCTGAAACAGGACTGTAGAAAGCAAACAGCCAGTAAGACAAAAAGTCATTAGCCTGTTAATAATGCAATGATAACCATCCGTGTTGTGGAAATATTTTTCTAATCCATATCACGGTTTAGTGGCATCTTTTCTCATTCTGTGCAGCCTTTGTTCTCAGGCTGATATATATGAACAGATAAACTTTACACAATCTCTTTGAGGCAGACTGAATTTGTTTGATGTTATTTACCAGTTTGTGAGTCTTTCTGCGAGCATATGGCTGATCTTTAATATTTTTATCCTAGTTTAAAAACTGGAAGGGAAACGTCTTTTCCGTTTACTCAAAAAACTTTATCTTTTTGATTTTTGTTTATTAAAATTTAAACTAGAAGAAGATGGAAAATGCAGCACAATCTTCGCACTTTCGCCTTGCAGCTAGAAGTTCCCCAGTTTGCGTCTCGGCCTTCCCGGGGTCTTTCTGCATGGAGTTTGCATGTTCTCCCTGTGCATGCGTTGTTTTTTTCCAGGTACTCCAGCTTCCTCCCACAGTACAACAACATGCTGAGGTAAATTGGTAACTCTAAATTGTCTGTAGGTGTGAATGTGAGTGTGATTGTTTGTCTGTATATGTAGCCCTGTGACAGACTGACGACTTGTCCGGAGTGTCCCCTGCCTTCACCCTAAGTCGGCTGGAATAGGCTCCAGATCCTGATGAAGTTTAAGTGGTGTATAGATAATGGATGGATGGACAACTAGCAACATTATTCTCAAAAGCAGGAGCTAAGGCATCAAAACCTGCTTGACAATACAAAAAGTAGCAGCAAATGTCAATGACAAAATAAGGAAAATAAAGAAAAAAATTCAAAAAATCTACAACGCCTGCCTCAAAACAATCATCTGGCCCCTAAATGTCATAAACAATCACATCCAGCCTGTCAAAACCAACAAGACATGCAGGCCAAGGATAGTGTGGTGCTGTAACAGCCCAACACACAAAATCAAACTTCACTAGGCCAATAAAAAATAGCACACATGCAACACTACCAAGCATCAGCGAGCCTGAAGTAGGTGATTTTTATGCTGCTGAAGTGTGCTGCCTGCCACACTAAGGAATGTTACACTATCTCCATGAGGAGAGGGCCTAAAGGTGGCATTTGATATGCTGAGGAAGGTGAACAAGACTAGAATTACCTGACACAGCTTGTCCTCCAGACCATGGAGGAGAATAGCTTTAAAGTTAATTATTTTCAGGCTAATCGTCAGGAACTTACTTCCCAAATCACACCAAAAAATAACAGATGTAGAGCTTAAAATGGGACAGTGGAGTAAAGATTAGCACATTTTAAATGAGAGATGCCAACTTTGGTGATCTTTTTCCAACATGACAATTCTGTCAGACTACCAGTACACGCTTTATTGCATTAGCAACAGCTAATGGAATTGAAAAATTGTGCTACTACACAGTGGCACCACAGTGTTTTACTAAAGTACATAATCATCACATGGCAACATGTTTTTAATCAGCATATTAATAAAACCGTGGGCTATAAATCTCTGTTCAAAGGAGACAGAGAGATTTTCAAATCCCTGCATCTGTGATTTACAGCTGGGAGGTGTTAAGAACATCTCTTGAATATCAACACTGTACAACGGAGGCATCTCAGCTCACACAGTGGTCTTTTTTATCTGCCATGCTTGTATTAATCCCACTCTAATCCTCAACTAAATTTTAAAGTCCAATGTCCTTCGCTGCCGAATTTCACCACGGAAGACCATTATACTCGTCTTTGTTCACTTAAGCTCTGCTTAAAGTGAACCGATGGTCACTCTTAGATAGAAAGAAGTTTCTTCTTGTCTAAAATTCTCATATCCTCAAAGATCCTTCAAGTGATTTCATATACAGACTTTACTTTGAAGGCAGCCAAGACTAAGATTTCATGATTGTCTGTTTATATATAGGATGGAGCAATGCGCTGCAATAAACAAATGCCTTCGAAAGTTTGAGATAACAGGAAAGAAATAAAAGGCTAAATGATGATCCTGCGTTTCCTGTGCTAGCTGGTTTGTGTTACAGTCATAAATGAGTGTTTGATTACAATGTTTTCCCCGTGTGGCACCTGGTCTTCACTGTCCCAATTTGCCAGGCTTTTGAAGGGAAGAGGCATATTTTATAGCAGGTCTGCTATCCTGTTGAAATGAGATTTTTTTTCTCCTCACTGGGATTCTCCACCCACTGAAATAATTACATTTTTTTCTAGGGCACTGATGTATCTTTTTTCCTTTGCATAGGAAAGGCAGGAAAGCGAGCAGAGTGGAAACCTGAGTCCAGAGGTCACTGTAGCATTCATTTAGCCAGCTAGTACTGCTGGTATGAGGACTCCAGCTACGGCTGATACTTAAAAAAACAAAAACATATAGCATCCCAGATTCCCAGTGCTAAAATCCTTTCAACCTGTAATCTGCAAGGTCTTTAGTAAAATATGTATCATCACCCAGAATCATTAAGCACCAGCTGCTGCAGTATTGAGCAGCGTTTTATCTTTGCCAAGTCAAACTTTGTTGAATTAGAATGATCATATTTACACGTCACTTCCATAAGAAATCAATAATCTGTCTCCAAATCTGTGGAGTACTCCTGTCCCTTTTATATGACACAATGTTCTCTTCATTTCTGAAAATAAGAAATAAAAAAACATCATTAAAATTACATAAAATTGATATAAATATCATCCCTGTGATTCTCTGACATTTCTCTCCAGCAGACATTTTATATTTATCTGGACTTTTTTTATTCACTGTGATGGATTATGTATCTTCAAAAAAGTCTCTGCAAGTTGATTTTGCTGCAAAAAAAATGAACAGTGGATGGTTGTGGAGGGATTGGAGATGTTTTTGGACCGTTCTAGGAAGCTGGAGGCACATGGAGAACATGCAACAAACTCCATGCAGAAATATCCCTGGAAGGCCGGGACGAGAACCGGGAATCTTCTAGCTACAGGGAGAAAGTGCTAACCACCAAGCCAACGTACAGCCCTGGTAGAAAGATGCTTGCATTAATATAAAAATGCTTATTAGTGAAAAGATAAGTGTAAAATTTTGAAAATAGGGGAAAACAAATCCACATTTCTGATATAATCATATACATACTGAGACATTGTTACTTAAAGTCTTTAAGTAACATCCAAAGCTACATTGTGGTTTAATTTTGAACAATGGTGCCACCTATAAAAGACTTAAATTTCATCTCTTAGAGCAAAAGGCTGGATGGAATTTGCTAAATATGGCATCAGATGTCATTTCATGATCCACCTTTGGTGCACCAAAGATCAATACATCATTTTATTTTGAGATTAATCTCTATAAAATCCCGTAATGCTTCTAACCTTGTGGTCTGCATGAAGAATATGTTAGGAATGCTTATGAGCAAAAAGGTATATGTAGTAGTGGGCTGTAAAAATGAAAATAAGTCATTGCTCATGTAAAACTCTATTAACTTTTGACTTACATCTGCATCCGTCTATTAAATATAATGTTCACTCATATATACATTGAAATTGGGAATATACAGGACACACCCTTCCATATAATGAGTCAGCGTAAAGAAATACAACAAAAAATAAAAAATAAATTACAATAAAGCCTCCAAGCAATCCCTCTGTGTCATAATGTCAGCAAATATTGAATATACCCAGCTTCAGAACTCTACGATTTACTCAATTGGCAAATATTGTATGCATATATGGCAGATTTTTAAAAAGCCATTTTAAAATATGACTGATAGATAGTAAAACCCATTCAAACTCAACACTATACAAGCACAAAATCCCAGAGAGTTTCTCAATTATCGTGATCAGTTTTTCCATTTTCCACATTAATAGAATTCTGAAATTACATCTGTGTCATGACAGTCCAAAAATCTTTTTGTCTCAATGAGAAAAACATCAACTTATGATTACACGGAATAGAACAGACTGTTGGACATTTAACAACATTCCTGATTTGTCGGGTTTAGGGTTTACTTAATGGGCCCAGTGTTATGAAGCATATGGTGGCCTAGAGGAAGTAAACACTCACGTCCTCTGGCATTTCTTTGGAGAATAGCATCTATACTTTCATATGCAGTTAGCATGCATGGCCAAAGCATGCAACATTAATTTCATATCTGCGTTGGACTGTTTTCTCACTGCCGGCAATACAAGCTAAAAAAAGCAGAGATTAAATTACTTTCTGAACGACTGTTGGGTCCAAATACGAAAGCCATTTGAGCTCCCTAAAGAGAGAAACACAACTGACACAGGCGTGTGGTCTTAATGCCAGTTACATCTATCCTCTGCTACCTTCTGCTGATCGCAGCAGCCAAAGGATTTGGCAATTATCTGTTGAAGATAACCTGGCATCACGAAATTCATTTCATTTCATCAAGCAATTTGTATTCTCCCCAGTAAGTCGCTGCTCGAGTCTGTTCAAAACCAGGCCAGGATTAGATTAAGAAATTGACTGCTGCAGGAACTTTTCATCGCCTCTGTTTTGGTTAAGTTTAGATGGCTGTGTGCCTTTTACATTGGTTCCCTGATGAAAAGCACAAACCTCATCCTAATCCGTGAAGAAACTCACCTAAGCTTGGACCACAGATAAAAGATACTGCTCTTATTTTCTAATATAGCGTCTCATATACAAATTTTTGTGCTTAACTACGGCAAGCCTAACCTGCATGCTAGAGGGCAGCAGGCTCGTAAAAGCAGATATTTTGTATTACCTCTGAAGTGTGTGATAGCAAATTCTTCCATTTCACTTTTCCCCAGAAACATAATTAACAATGAGACCAATCTGCAACCACAAGCATCATCTGCAGATCCCATTCTTGTCTCAGAAAGAAGATGGAAATGATATGAGAGAGAAGAAAATGTGCCAAATTATCCCTGATACATCCTTAAATCACATTGGATTCCAATCATAAAATGTAATTTGTCCATTGCAAATCACAACTTACACTAAAATCTGTTTTCTGCAAATGAGATATAGCAAATTTATACAAAAATAACATGAAAAGCACTCAGAGCTGTTCATTCTCCCATAGCATTGTCAGAAATGCAGCATTTTTTGCAAGAAATGCATAATTTGTTTGCTAGTTATTAATGAACAGCAACATAGAATGTAGCCATTTAATATAGATGTACCCACAAACAAAATTACATTGCGCTGAGCACAGGTGTGTGTTATGCATGTGTACGTTATGTATGGATACCGAATCGCGTGACCTAAACATTAGCGGGCAGCGGGAATTGATGGGACTCAGAAACACCCCCACAATTTGATCAGTTGTTCTTTGTATCATTTCCGATGTACGAAGCCTGATAATTCTGCAGTTCAGTCGATTTGTAGTAGGATCGCAATCATGTGATCGTCAGCAGGCAGTTGACGCAGTGTTCACTTGTTGTCATAGTTACAGCGATGCCTTATCTTGCAATGATACAGAAATCTTTAACAAATTCATGGATCCAGACTATAAACCGCACCACTGTCAAAATCTAATCACTTGGTCCTTGTGTCTTTTCTGACCTTGCCTGAAAATATCATCCAAATCCATTAGTCCGTTTTTGAGTAATGTTGCTAACAGACAGACAGACAGACAAACCAGTGCTAATCGTCATATTACTCTGCCGCATTCTTTGGCGGAGTAAAATATGAGCGATTTCCTCTATTACTCCTCCAGTGCAAATAGGGCTATCACTGAAAAGACATTGCACCCCTGCTTAGGTTTGTACACTCTACATCTTTCCAAAGGGAACTCACAGTTCGTTTAACTCAAAAATATGAAGCTCATTCACAAGGTTCCCTCTGAGATTGAACACTGAATTTTATGAGATATCAATGATCCTTGTAGGACCAGTATATCACTGGCACTCTATGATGCAATTGCATGAATTATTCAAAATGGTTTTCAAGTACTCAGTGCATTGTTTCAATATGTATCAAAGGCCATTAGCAAGGATGAGAGAAAATAAAGAGATGAGCCTATATCTGCACCAACCTTTCTCTGATGGCATCAGCTCTGCTCTAATCATACCAGGGACAATAAGATATTGCGGGAGGTTGCCACTGACAGAAATTTATTACTCTGCCAACCTCTTGTTTGCAGATTGCCTTTCCCTGCGATCTTGGAGGCTCCCATCACAGATGAGCCTATTCAAAATCCAGCTGATCACAATCTGTCTTTTTTTTGATAGTTTCCTCCTCTGATATGACATCAATTCATCTCCGCCTCCAAACCCTCCTCTATGGGTGACTGGCAGAAACAAGTGGTGGGGGTTCAGCAGATGAGACACTGAAAAAACTTTAAAAGCCAGTTTAGATGCTACTTCATGAAACAGGAATCAAAATCTAAGTGAGTGTAAAAGCTGACAAAATAAGAAGCATTATTTCGACATCTCTTTTCCAATGGTTTGAAAACACCGGATAAGGTAGAGAGCTATTCTGTCAAACAGTTTTCTGTCTTTCGGTGTCAGAAAATAAACTGCTGTGGCTCATGTAGGCCAAACTGTTTTATTTCCTAGTCTGATGCATATAAGCTCAAACCTATAAAGCACTTGCTGATCTTAGGTCGATGTAGCAAGTGGTGTGTGGAGTACTGGCAGCACTTAATGTAGCGTCCACCGAGAGGCAGCTTTCAGTGGATGAGATGCAGTGTGCTGTGACCCAAACCACTAAGGCACCAGGGAGCAACCAGCAATTTCCACAAGGTCAACAGTTAAAGAAATAACTAGGACAACCAACACAGAACAAAAAGCAGAGCGAGTGCTCAACCTTCTGCCAGCTGTCTTCCCAAAGCCATTTTCCCACTGGCTTGACAGCCAATAGTGTTTCTATCAGTGAGTTTTTCAATTGAAAATGACAGTTGGGGGGAAAGGACAAGATATGACCTCTAGTGAGAACAGTGTTTGAAACAGGCTTGTGATGGAACAAGGACTGAAAACCACAGTAGATTTCACACTGAGGTGGAGAACGCAGCTTGTCTCATGTTACAGTGTTTCTCTCACCTGATATTGTTGCCAGGCATGTTGCTGAAAGGTACTACCGGTACCAATAATAGTCCTCACCAGAACAAAGTCACAGCGTTGGTTTTTTGTTGGTTTAACTTCTCAGGGTGATCTTTATAAAGACTGCATTCTCCATGACAACAGCACAAATAATGACCTGACCTATGGCCCGTTGTAAAGCGAGAAGGAATCGGCAAGAAAAGGAGACCATGGAAGGATGGTCATACAAAGTTTCTGACTAAAACTTTGGAGATTTGCTTCCTGTGTCCTGACTTTTGAACGGTAGTGTATATATCAGGAAAAACTGCATCACAAAATGTTCATCCTGAACACATAAGCGAAATACCCGTAACAATTTATTTCTTTGTCTTTCTACAACATTTGCTCATAGCTAGTCTGACTCACCCTATCTAGTCTTTGGTTAGAAGCCTGTCATGTTGTCTGTGGATTTCACACAGTTTTCTCTTCTACTTCCACTGTCTGCGCTCCTGTTTTTAAAATCCCCCTCACTACAGGAAACAACAGCCACCTCCAAGCAGATTTCAGTAATGCAGGTCTGGTTTGTTCAGTGTATTAGCTATTTTAGAGACAGTTCTCAACACTGTATGTGCAAATGTTCCACCACAACAATTATTACTACAGCACCATGACTGTATCCTGGGCGTAGCAACGTCCACAATGACCGTGATTTGATCTAAGAAATACAGCAAGTCAGAATTTTCTGACTGGAAATAATCCATATAGTCTTTATGGTCTAAAATACTCCCCAAAACAAATTAATAGCTGGGTCATTCCAGAATTGGAGGACATTTGGGCATCAAAATTTTTAAAAAAATAAACCTTCTCTTTTACAATTTCCTGCTACATATTCAGCAATAATAGGTAATAAACTATCAAAGGCTTGATTGGCTCATGTGATTCACTGTTGTTTTCTTCTTCTTCTAGCAGCTAAAAATGTTATGCTAAAAGGGTTGCACACATGTTGTGGGACACACATTCCACGCATGATAATTATGTAAAATATTATGTCGATTTAAAAAAAAAATGTTCCCAAAATTACAAGAGACAACAATGGAAAAAAATAAACCCCAACAATTGAGATTTAAATTTCATTTTAATAGTTTTATTTAAGATTCAGTTTGGTCATCAGGGGGGTGAGACAAGAGAAAAATGGCATTTTAGGGGAATTCCAGACTTATTTGGTATTTTTAAAAATGTTTTCAAACATTCTTTTCTCCTACTTTTTTAGATTTGGTCTCAGGACAAGTAAATTTACACAACAACTGCATGTTTTAATATTTTGTACATTGATTACTTGAAATTTGATGGGTGAGACATAATACATCCTCCAATTCTAGAAGGACCCGTATACAAATGTAATTTTGAGGAGGCAGAAGTATACAAGTGTTAATACTGACACTTTGGGGATGGGCAGGGAAACTGAATGCATATGCATTGGTATAGAGTGCATCCTTTATATAGTTCACAGTACTGGAATGGTCTGCGGGGCTTTTTGTTCATTGTTGTGCAAGCAGCAACTGGATTTGGAGACTGTTGTCACTACCACTGTTGAGTACTGCAAGTATAATTGTCAATGCTGGGCCTGCTGTCACTTTTATTTTTAATACTATCAGTATTCATTCATTCATTCCACTATATACACTCCTAATTTATCCAGGATGATATCCATTCTCATATGCAGACATTTTCATTTACTTCTCTTTCTCTGCAAAAACACTTTCTCATCAGGTGAATGGTGATGTGAATGCAAATCTCTTATGAAAATCAGAGAATTAGCTGAAGTAGCAGGCAAGTGCTAACAAAAGTGTAGTTTCAAGCTAGATTTTCCACTTCATTTACATTCAAAGTATCCTCTCTCGTCTTGAATAACAATGAAATTAGCTCTGTAATCAGTCTGCTATTTCACATTTTTGTTGCTGACTTTAAAGGCCACTTTTCTAGTTTTGGTTCCACTGCCAACAGGGTTTCTGTTTTGTTTGCCTGAGTGAGATTAATTCTTGTTTACTCTTTTACTTTTATTACAGGGATGTTTATTTTATCAGTAAAGGGTCTGAATACATGTTAGAATTAGAATTAATTCTACAGTTAAAGGTGAGGCAGTATTTTTTGGCATCATTGGCAAAATTCCATATTAAGTTTTCAGCATATTGTAATTTAAGTGGTGAGGAGAAACTAGATTTCTTCATCTGTGCATGTCCATGGATTAGATGGAGTGGATGGAGGTGGAATAGTCAGACTCAGGGGATGTATCCTGCAGGTACGAGCCTGTCATTAGCCATGAATTCATGCTGCTCTCTCCTACACTCCCACTATCTTCAAGTTACTATGTAAAAATTCACCACAAGAAACAACAACAGGGGAACAGGGGATGGCAAACTACCACACTGAAAATTTGGACCAACCAATGAGACAGCTCTGCTCGTCTTCCAAACACAGTTCCAAAGTTCCAAAAGCAACACCCAAGTCACATCTTTGGTTGGCTTCTCCCTATGTGATTGTAGCAGGATGACTTAATGAGGTGCATTACAGAATGGGTTGGTTAAACAGGCTAGATAGAGGACTTTCATTGAGGAGGCTGGGGATCCAGTCTCAGGGGAAACAACGACTGAATGTTGATTTTCAGCTCCATTATCGTTAAAGCATGTGCTTGTGTTGTGGAACATAGACTACAAGGCTATGTAGTATACTACAGGTTATACCATACAACTATTTCAACCCTTACACTTTAAAAGCACATGAATCAAGAAAGCTGAAAAAATAAGGTTTAACAATACACTATAACACTCTATAGTCATGAAAAAGCATGAAGAAACACATTAAAACATAGAGCTACAAATCAATGAACTTGTCATCTGATGCCTCACAGGTATAGTCTCTATCTTGGGCTTTAAGCATGCCCTTCTGCCTTCCTCCAGCTCCCACCAGCTTCAGCGCTGACATGGACCACCCTTTTCCTCTGACAAATATCAATTACAGGCTTGGCTGAGGCAAATTGCTCAGAGTTCAGGCTCCGGTGGGATCTCATTGTGAATTGGATTGCCTGACTCTCACCATTGGTAAGGATCTGGAGAAGCATGGCCCTGCCCGTCTTCATGCTAAGCCCTGACACATCCTTGATAGCAGTTTGACCCTAACTGACATGGCTGTGAACCCCAGGAGAGATCAAGTATCGTTTGAGAGTGCTGGGCCTGCATTTGTTACATAACACACCAATGCTGTCAGGCTTCTTTCTAGGATGGTCATTTAGTGGAAAAAACTACTTTGGACAAATGACCCTACAAGATATACAGTATGGTCTGTCAGTACATCATGCTCTCTCTCACTGAGAGTCAGCTCTGAACACTGAAGATAAAATTAATTATGTTTTTGACTTTTTTTTCCCCACTCTGACACACGGGAAAACATCATCAACAGCCCAACATTTTTTTTTAATCTGCCTGTTCAGGGTAACAAAAAAAAATGGCCATATTGCCCTACGCGCATTAATATAGTTTCTTTTCCTTAAATGATTTTAGTTTTAAAGTTTGACATACACTGTACCTCTGGATTATATTTTTAAAAACAAAACACCCTTCAATATATTAACAGCATAATACCCACATCTCTTGCAGTTTTAGGTTTGTTTTTGCATTTTAAGACTTTATTGGATCATCACAATAGACAGGAAATGTGAGGCCAGGAGTTGAACCAGGGTTTGTACTGCTAAGGACATTTTAGCCCACATAGTAACCATGGCAATCAGGATGCCTGTTAACTTGTAACTTTTTACGACTAAGAACAAAGAAGCTAATGCAACACAGGAGTCGCAGAGAAACAGTTTGTTAAAGTGACTGACTATGTATAGACACACTGAACACATAATACACAATTCAGACTGCACAACACAACTCATGCCAGGAATGATTATACAGGCCGAAATAATATATTTTGAAATTTGTTTTGAAAAATGCTGTATAAACTGACAGGAACACATCTATAGGCTGAAGGCTTTAAATCTTACTATTTCTAAACCAGAAATAGAAGAATGGACAGAACAGCTGGTGATTAGGAGATGATTAGTTATTATGTTTTGCATCCAGAGTGTAAATTTTTATTTGTTTTTTATTTCATAAGAAAGTTGCGTTAGTCGTAATAACCACAATCGGTTGTTAGCAGCTGCTCTAAGAAACAGCTTCAGAGAGCAAGCTACAGTAGATTACCTGCAAACACTGTGTTGTGTTCTGCTCTTGAAGGACATCTGTTTTGTGCTGAGCATGCAGGAGCCATTACAAAAAGGTCGACAAGGCCTTAGTGGGAGAGCTGCTACGATATCTCTTAAAACTCAGCTGTGCTTCCAGCGATTATCTCACTCAGGTATCATGACATCGCTCATAAGATTACATACGATCTTATGAGGGATGTCATCGTTGGATAAATTCCTGATCGTCCACATAAAATCTTCACCAACCTTTGGAAGGTTACATTTATCAAGGTGTTCTACGGTCTTCCTTTGTCGTGGCAATATACAGCACATTTTGACTGAAAATCTAGGCCAGGATCACCAGCTCCCATAGAGCATTCTCAAAAAATGCTTCTTGAGCAAAAGGCAGCAGAGGAGAATGAGGCAGGCTCAAATTTCCAACATGATGAATGGATGTGGCACTCAGCTGGCAGGCAGAGCAAAGCAGCCAGACCCTGCAATAAGTAAATACCACTACAGCTGTTTGTTTTGATCTCTTGCCTTGGACCCAATGCATTACCCAAGGTATGCTGTATACATTCTGAATTTGTGAGGTTACGGCAACACCACAGCAGCTTCCCCTTCTCATTTTTACTGCAGGACCGAATCAATCCTGTGAATCCCATTGTTAACAAATGTATGTTGGCAGTTTTACCCTTAGATGCATCAGTGGGTCAAAAATGACCGGGTGAGGTCATTTTCTTGCAATATCTTTGTAATGAAAAGTTGTTGATGTCATATTCCAGGTTTTCCTCAAAAAAACATGCTTTTGATATCATTCCATTTAATTTTTTAAGTTACCTTTAATACTTTTTAAGAAATTATAACATTTGTAAAACTACCCCAAGCTTCCATAAGTGGGTCCAAAATGACCTGCACACCTTTCCCATAGAATCTCATGGAAACCTGTGATTCTTATTAACCGGGGCTGTCAAGAATATATTTACTGTGGCTCACACACACTATGTCAGAAGTGTCATCAATCAGGAAGATTATTATATATGGAGAGCAGCAACAGCTGGAGGAAAAGAGTGGAAAAACGTCAAAAACAAAATGGATGTTGACATTCTTCTATTGCTGTTCTGTGTAATATTCTTCTGTTTCAATTATCAAAATGTTCAAAATTTGTTATTAAGTCAAAAATAAACATATTTCAAACATGAAATCATTCTTGTGTGGACAAAAATATAGTACAAACATTAATACAAATGGTTTTCTTGACAAAAATGACATAAAAACACATTGATTTCTATATACGTCATTTTTGACCCACTTATGGAAGAGTGTAGGGTACAATCACTCGTGTATCTAAGGGTTAAATTGTGTGTCTTCCATTCAGAACATGCATCTTTTGACACGCCTTCGAATTGCAAACATGCTTTGGCCACATACTTGAATTTCTCTGCAGTATTAACATTAATACAGAGCAGATCTTTCTTCAGGTAATTTATACATCAGCACTGATAATTTCTTTAACTTTGTTACTGATGCAAATTTAGATAACATCTTAATAAAGTTGTGATGTCAGTCATTTATGTCTACAATGAGTTTCAAATAGGCTATTGATTTCACTATGTTAGATGTTATAGTATTACATTAAGTTTACTTTTCAATTCACAGTATGTAGCAACAAATCATGACTATAATACCAGAAGGAAAACTGTGAAAATTTCCTCCTTTGCATAGCTTACACTTAGTGAGTGTAATATGTGAGAAAAGTTCTAATATATGAGAAAAGTTGCAATTAACACCTGATTCATGACAGGTTTTTCTCATCTGATGAGAATGCCATATGGGGGAATGAACAGCCTTGGTGGAGTACTGCACTCTGAGTGCTTTTCTAGTTTGATGAGGTGATATTTTACCACACAGTGACTACAAACAAAGGCGTATGGTTCCTTTTTTACCCAAGTAGAACCATTGGTCAATCTTTTAATCCATTCCACTAAAATGAAGAAAACAATATACCAGTATTTTTCACTCCTCACTTAAGGAATATTTCAGGTAAACACTGTGTGCTCTAATTGAAGTAGTTCTTCAGATGAATACTTGAATTACTATTAAGGTTTGTACAGAGTTTCATGTTGTCCAGAGAGTAAATACTCCTGACAATCACCATCAGGCTGGTTGGTTGGTTCATGACCAAATACCTGCAAAACTAACGGTAGCCTCACCCTATCTGCCTCAGCTGTTGTATTCATTGGCTAATTAGTAAATATTAGCATGCTAAGCTCAGATTGTAAACAAAGCAAGTATTGCTCACTAAACAGCAGCATCTTCATATTTGTAGGAAAAGGCTATAAGAAAACTGAATTATGTTACCAACATTCAGCTAACAGATGAAGGTTTGCTGACTACCCTTATATTGTGTGTATAAATCCTTAAGCTCCTTACTTAAAATAAAAACTTGGTAGGATTTCTAAAATAGCGGTTTTATCAAAAATATCAAAATGTAATGATTTTAGGGCAACACTGGATGCAGACATATCCTGGATTAGCAGTATAGCACCAACAAAAATGCATCACTGAATTTGGAGAGGGATTGGTTTATGGGCCTATCAGTCCAGGGCTCAAGGACAGTAATTGGAAACATAAAGCCTGCTATGACTAACAAAAGAAGCTATTTTTTCCTCCAGCCACCAAATTACAATTGACTGTGTCAGGACTTACATCCCAGCAGGGATTAGAGGTAATCTATTACCTCAGGTTTCAGTAGCCATTGGGAGCTTTTGGAAATGAGGATATTGACCTTCGTTAGCACAAGGAATGTTTCCCTTCTGTCTTCACCTTGACTATCAACGCAATGTGGTTAAAAAAAGATTAACTTTGGCTATCTATGAGTATTTACAGATACAGGCAATTTTCAATTAGCAGCCATTCAACAGCTCAACACAGAGATTTACTCCTGGAATAAGTTTATGTTGATAACAACATCCAATGTACTACCTGGGGAGGAAAATAATTGTTCGGCACTCATCAGCCCTAATTGGACACATGCAGTAAACTCACTGCACTTGATTCATAGTTAATTTTAATAACTATGAATCAAGTAGCCATTATGCATGTTGTTTGTACATTACTGTCCTTGAGCCCTAGGCTAACATGCCCATGAACCAATCCCTCACCAAGTACAGTGTTTTTTTTAATTAACACAACAACAATAGGGAGGGCATGAAAATACAGAGCCTTATGTTATCTATAACTCAACATAATGTGCATGAGTCTATGAATTTAGCTCTAATTTTTAATCCACCTTTACGGGAATGAGGCATGTTCTAGATCAGGGGTTTCAAACTCATTTTCAGCCCAATTTGATCTCAAGTGGGCCAGACCAGTAAAATCACTGCAGAACAATCTATAAATAAAGGCAGCCTCAAATTTTCCCTTTGTTTCAGTGCCAAAGAGTACATTCTGAAAATGTTCACATTCAAGGAATTATCTTTTTCCAAAACATTATGAACTACCTGAATTTTTTTAAGAAAAGTATATTCAATTTCAACAGCAATATGCCTCAGTTAATTATTTATATATTACAACTTACAGATCACAAAGTGTCTATAAAGGAACAAAACATTTAATCACAGATATCTGGAACTGAATGATATAGCATTTCACTTTATGATCAAAACAACAAAAGTCAGAATAAAAAAAGACAAACAACAAAAGCAAGACAAAATGTTACAAAATTGAGACACAAAAAGAAAAAAATGAAACACAAAATGACAAAAGCAACAAATGAGACAAACAACATGAACCAAAACGAAAATACAAAAAATTTGCTAAAAACGTTACAAAACTGCAAAAAAGGGACAAACCTAGACAAAAAAATACACAAATGGCACAACCGCGACAAAAAATGCCAAAAAGAGAAGCAAAACTACAAAAAATAGACAAACAACACAAGCAAGACAAAAAAACACAAAACGACAAAAACAACACAAAACAACAGATAAAGTAAAACACAAAATGACAAAAATAAGACAAAAAACATAAGCGAGACAAAAAGGAAACGCAAAACAACAAAAACGAGAAACAACACGACCAAAAACATGAGACAAACGACAAAAGTCAGACAAAAAACAAGAAAAACAAGACAAAATATTACACAAGAGACACAACACGGCAAAAGAACAAGTAGAAAAGCACTCAGAGAGTGCAGTACTTCGCCAAGGCTGCTCAGTTGACGTATCATTTCCGACAGAAGAAATCTTGAATAAAAAATGACCTTGCGCTGAACACATGCATGTGCTATGCATGTGCATGTTATGTATGAATACCAAATTACGTGTAAATTACTCTTATAAAGGTCTGCTGATCAGTTCATCGTTTTTGGCAAGCCCATGTTTTGTTCATGTTAAAATAACCGTTGCCTCCATGCTTTTATTTTGAAGACGTATTTTTAATGTTGCAGGCTTTGATTTTGACACCATTTCAGCGGCACAGGCAGTGTTTATCTAAGAAGCAGTTGCTTGACATGATGAAGACGCAGCCGAAAAGTGCGAAAATTCACATAAAGATGAAAGAAAACGGTTCCACGTTGTTGCTGTCTATCAAAGGATGTGTCTAAACTTATAAGCACCTAGCTGGGACAAGTTCTTATGGTGAAGAAAGGAGTGAAGGACAGAAAGGTGAATTTGTGTTCAAAATAAGGCTGACGGCTGACCTTAACATGTCTGGCTGGGGTTTGCTACATTGCGTGACCTAAATATGTAGCGGGTGGCGGGAATTGATGGGACTCAGAAACAGCCCACAGTTTAATCATTTGTTCCTTGTATGATTTCCAACTGATAAACCACAGTCAGTTTGTAGTAGGATTGCAATCATGTGATCGTCAGCGGGTAACTGACACAGTGTTCACATCGTGGTTACAGTGACGCCGTGTCGGCCGCTATATCTGGCAATAGGAAATCCTTAACAAATCCGTGGATCCAGACTATAAGCCGCATCACTGCCAAAATCTAATCACTTGGTCCTTGTGTCATTTCTGACCTTCCCTGAAAATTTCATCCAAATCCGTTAGTCCATTTTTGAGTAATGTTGCTAACAAACAAACAGACAGACAGACAGACAGACAGACAGACAGACAGACAGACAGATTCACAGACAAACGTACGCAGATCGTCACATAACTCCGCCGTTCCTTGGCGGAGTAATAAGCAATATAGTATTTTACTTTATGATCAAAACAACTTGTCATGGTCTAGAAATTATTTATCAATATGTAGTTTTACAAATTTACAATTTGCAGTTAATATCTTCTGTTATTTCTACACTTTACAAAGTCATCCGACGGGCCAGATTGGACCCATTTTGGCCAGCGGGTCATACGTTTGACACCCCTGCTCTAGATCGTTGCAGGCAGGCTGATACTTATCTCAAAACTCCTATAGTTTATTTTTTGTTTGCTTTGTGAAGTTTTTTTTGTTTTTTTTTTCCCCCCAGCAGTGGCCACAAGGTTGAAAGCAAGGTGATACTTGTTGAAATGCTGCATCTTATTCCCTGGACTCTGGTAATTCTCACTCAAAGTGGCTCGATGGTGAAGCATTTCACTGTTTCAGAGGGCAATAAGGAGTCTGGAACCTCAGTGCACGTACACCCTGATGGCAGTTTATGCACTTTCCCTCTCTGTGAAAACCTTTTCGACCCAATTACGTATTTTTTTTAGAACAATGGTTTACTTGAAATTGTCCCATTATTTACAGTTTCATGAATAATTT
This sequence comes from Amphiprion ocellaris, assembly GCF_022539595.1. Lineage (NCBI taxonomy): Eukaryota > Metazoa > Chordata > Actinopteri > Pomacentridae > Amphiprion > Amphiprion ocellaris. The sequence goes on from NC_072779.1 coordinate 23,879,954, forward strand.
ATGTAAACACGCAGATGCGTAATCTGCATCTCTAACATGATTAATGCAATGCCAAAGTGGGAACTTATTCAAATCCATTTTCAAATGACAAAAAAGGCACAGTTGAGAGTGATTCACTGCAAAGCAACCTATTTGTATAATCCACTTCTTCCCCAAGCTTAGAAGGCAAAAACACATTGACAGAACATTTGATAATTCCTGCACTTCATGCACATGTGAGGTCTGCTGCTCAATCACTGCAATATTCGCTGACAACTGAGAGGGCAAAACAGTTGTTCCCACGATGGTTTGTGACTCAAACACCTTGACATAAACAACTTGAGCAGAGTACTGCCATCCCCTGTGTCATGCCTTCAGAATCCAGTTAACTGAACTCCTGAGATCAAAGCAAGGGACCCTCCTGCACCAGTCAATGCCAAACACAACTCAAAACTCCCCCAGTTAGGAAATCTTGCCTACAGGATTTCTCAGACACAGACATTTATGAGACCATTAACCTTGTCAAGACAGTTGAAATAGATGGCAGTACATAAAATGAGGAGGATGCCTGAAATGCCTGAAAGGAGGGTGGCAGTAAGGAAAGATGCTCAACAAACAAAGATAAATGTCTTCTGGCAGGTGGATGTTTACAAAGGGAAGAGATAACTTTAGAAAGTTTAGATGACATTCATAAAAGTGCTCAGGTCATACCCAGTGATGACAGAGTGTTGTTTAAAAAGCTGTACTGATGCTCTGCTTGGACTCTGATGATGCAAGTGACACTGCTGGACAAATACAGTACGGAGTAATAAGTTATGCTTCTGAATCTCCAGCTGATAAGTATCCCCTGTTTTCCTCTCAAACTAAAAGTACAGATGCAAAAATATCTACTGGCATATATGAGACCGAATTGTGCTTTGAGCAATTATATCTCCGTGGCTGCAGTGTTTCCCAAAACAGCCATTATCTCACGCTCTCATTTCCTGTGAATGTCAATATGCCTTCTCTGTGAAGCAATCATTCGAGTATACCTACTTGAATTTGAACAGAACAAATTAACTAGACAGAAATCATTACACTTCTGCTTTTTTTTAATTTTTAGAGGAGGGAGTGCGGCATACTTATTTAATTTTCATGCAGGATAACGGCTGACATTACAGTTTAATTATTGGAGCACATAATGAGCAATGATAAAGGGTATAGAGACGGACCGCGAGGATCTGTCCGTTTATTCTTATTAGCGGCAGTGAGGACATGCTTACATTCAAACCCAGGAAGTAATTATTAGCTTCAGAGCCAGCGTGATATTGATGGACAACATCCCGAGAGTGTTCATGAAAACAAAAATTATCTTTGTTGTTGAAGCAAATTAGGCAAGCTTTCCTCATATGAGTTCAATCAATTTGCCAGTGAAGGGTAGATGAGTGCATGTCCATCACGATCAATGGCAGTGAAAGACGTTTATAGACAATTAAGCATCCATGTAAATTCATACTCTTTGAAGCACACCGGCTATAAACACATTTAAAGGTATAGTTTGCCTTAATATCTCTAGGAGCTTGCTCTTTTATTCTTTACCTCCCTCAGCCTCAGACAGCAAAAGGGAGAGAACTGACAGTATCTCCTTGCGACTATCTAACCACCCATCCTGCTTTGACCTTTCCATTAATAATAGGCTTTCAGTAAGGGCTTGCACTGCACAGTGTGGAAGGCTCCTTCAAATGGTGTATAGCAAAGGGCTTTTGCCAGTGCTTTAGAGAGATTGGCCAGGGTGGGAAAATTAGCTTCTTCTTGCACTATCCCCTAAAGCTCAAATCCTTAACACTGACACGAAGGTTACAGGTGACTGAGGAGCCCTAGAACATGAAATAGGACAGGGAATGCAGCAAGAATGGAGGTCCTGCAACTTTTAAATGCATTACATTGACTAAAATACTGTGGATTTTTGACCAAAGCAAACACTTGAGGCTTATTTTAGCTAGAAGATTGGAATTTTACTGCATGTCATCTGCATTATAGACAGAACAGCAAAGATGTGTGCATATTTTTAGCGCTTCAAATTGCTGTGTCTGTGCTGGATTCCTCTGTAGTACCGTGCTGTCTTTCTGACTGGAAATTGCAATACAGTCTGTATAAATCAAGGCTGCTGCACAGAAAGGAAACACGTTTTTTATCGAGTAAATCTAACCAAACTCTAAGGAATTTGTAGGGGAAAGCTGAGACATACTTTATGAGGCACCAAATCATTAATTTTATTATTTATCTACAAACCTTTATTTAACCAGGAGAAAACACAGCAAATACAAAACACAGTTACAAAATTACACAGTTAAAACACAATTAAGACACTAGCAAAAAATAAATAAATAAAAAGAATACATTTACAAGCAAATTATGACAAACAAGTGTATGTTGTAGAGTCGGCCTCAAGAACTCGCAGTTTGGATTTAAAAGTGCTCAAGAAGATTAACACTGTTAGTTTCCAATCTTTCTACAACATATTCCATGCAAAAGGTACAGAGCAAACAAAAGCTTTTTTTATCCAATTCAGTACGGACATATGGAACAGAAAGCAACAAATGATCGTGTGAATGGAGAGAGTGAAAATGAGAACTTTTCTGTGCAGTTAAGGAGCAAATGTAGGTGGGCAGTAGTCCAAATATTGCCTTGTATATGAAAGAATACCAATGACAGGTCCTTCTGGTGGCTAAAGCAGGCCATACCACCCGAGAGTAGAACTCGCAGTGGTGCGTCAACACTTTGGAACACTAAGAATGAAATGAATACCTAGAACATCAAGAGGAATTGAGTCACTGAGCTTTAATATCTTATTTAATCTGTTTGCACATTGTTTGACAGCATAACATCATTAGCATAACAGTAACGCAATAACATGGTTGCGAAATAGACTTTTGGTCACACTACAGGAAGACGACATATGTAAAGTTATGGTTTTCAGTAGTAGCCGAAGAAATACTGAAGTAATTAAGTAACTGACAGAAAGCACTCAATAATAGTTTTTAAAAACTATGAAAGTCATTGCAAAAATCTATTTCTAACTTGTCAAATGATTAATAATTACTAGCAAATATCTGTAGCTTCTGTTGTTTTCTATGGTAGAAGAAAAACTGCCTATACATGAACTTGAATTTATACAAACAGCATGGCATTTTTAATCGCTTAATTAATTGATTCAGTGAACAATTTGGTTTCAGCATTAGGTTAATCAAATTAGTTCATGTATGTAAGTAACAGGAATTTATTTTGTCAATGAAATAAAGAACTTGGCTGTTCACATTTGCTTGTAGAACTTGCAAAATAATAAGAATAATACTGGTAAATATAGGTCCTGTTGCAGCTCAGCAATGAAAACACCTTGGTACATCAGTCTTTTCCAACTTAGTGTTATTTCACTGCTTATAAAAACTTATTTTTTTCTTTAACTTCTAAGTTTGTTTATCACATTGAAAATGTTGTAAGAACCGAGTTGGGAGTTTTATAAGCCTCAGGTCACGAAAAGTGATAAAAAAAAAAATCAGCAAATCAAGCTTGTTTATCTTATAGGGTACTTCTTTTGAGTAGTGGAACCTCAACATGTAACCCAGTCCTATTGGCCAAATATAATCCAATTTTATGCGTGACATGACATTCAACATCCTGACAGCAGCGTCAAAGTGCTGCCAAAACTGAAAAATGATGGTGGTCGAAACCATAAATGTCACAAGACGTAAAATCTTGTTCCCTGACTTCTCACAACAGAAGGGTATTCTGTGCATGAAATGTAAATTTCCAACAGCACTATGCATGGTATTAACCTCCAAATACCCACTGCTTTTGTTACGTTTTCCACTAATCCCAGTCATGTCTTAATGTCTACAGTTATGCAATGCATCTTCATCTTCATTGCAATGCAACGCAACAAAAGCCGCTTTTTGTTTTTCTGTGCTAATTAGGCCAAGGGTGATTTCAGTTTTCTAGCACCGATGCAGATTAATTAATGATCCACATGCAGGCTTACTTTTCAATTTATTTATTTAATAAAGGGATCACAAAATGTCATTATCATCACAAAATGGACAGTGTTTGATGGACTTGAACAAAAATCGATTGGCATGCTTTACATTTTTGAGTTCAATCCCAAAACTATCCATTGTCCTGCACTTGTTTTTTTTTCCCACTATAATTTCCACTTCAAATTTTTAAATTTGGATCAACCATCATCAGTTCCAACTACTTTAAAAAGAGGTACTTCAACTTTTTTGTGGCTGGGTTTGTGTATATATGGAAAGAGACAGTGTTTGCAGCTCTCATCAACAGAAGCAAGGGCTTGTTAATTCAGGTTCATTATTGAAAGGCTAAATGGGAAGAAGGAGAAGACATTAATCACCCAGCGTCTGCAAGAGTGGTCTGTGGATGGCTTAATGGCACACTGTCAAAGCAGAGTGCCTCCCTCTACCCGGCATTTGTCAGACGAACAAGCAGAGCGGCTGATGACTAGGAAATGCACTATAAGTGGGAGCCTCTTTTGCCTTTATGAATCCACTGAGTGATCATTGAGCAAAATATTAAATTATGGCACGGGAGACTGGAGTGACAGGAGGTAATCATGCTGCCTGAATGATATGTAATTGTTTTCAGAATTGTAATTATAGGGTGAGAGAAAACATTGGCCTACTGTAATTAACGATGAGGAACAAAGTTTTTCAGTGGAAAATTGGAATTCTCTGGAGATGTGAGCCCCTAATATGAGTACAGAGAGAGAGAGCAGTGTGTCGGAAAGGCAAACCAGCGCTCAGATTTTATGAAGAAGAACAATACAGACCATAACATTGTGAGTGTTTATTCAAACAGTGCATGTGGATGATAAATATGGATAATTCCTCACAAAAGGTAGGGCCCATTTTTAAAGTGCGAGCAAGGACAAGGAAATTAACTGCATGGTTACATAATGATATGATTTTAATTTCAAGCCAGCAATGTCTTCTAAACAGCTGTGCTCATAAGTTTACAAACTCTGACAAAATTTGTTACTCTGCCAAGGAACGTGGCGATCAACGTACGTTTGTCTGTTACCAACTAACAGATTTGGATGAAATTTTCAGGGAAGATCAGAAATGACACAAGGACCAAGTGATTAGATTTTGGAGGCGATGCGGCTTACAGTCTGAATCCACAGATTTGTTGAAGATTTCTGTTTCATTGCTAGATAGCAGCACGGTGTCACTGTAACTATGACAGCAAGTAAACACTACGTGAGCTGACTGCTGATGATCACATGATTGTGATCCTACTAAAAATTGTCTGCTGCGGACTTATCAGGACTTATCCATCAGAAATCATACAAGGAACAATTGATTAAATTGTGGGGGTGTTTCTGAGTCCCATCAATTCCCGCCACCCACTGCATATTTAGGTCACACAATTTGGTATCCGTACATAACGTACACATACATAACACACACCTGTGCTCAGTGCAAGGTCATTTTGTTTGTGGGTACATCTATATTAAATGGCAACATTCTATGTTGTTGTGATTTCTGATCATCAATAACTACTAAACAAAAGCTGCATTTAAAAAAAAAATGCTGCATTTCTGACAATGCCATATGGGGGAATGAACAGCCTTGATGGAGTACTGTGCTCTCTGAGTCCTTCTCTAGTTTGATGATGTAATATTTACCACACTGTGACAATAACAAAAGGTGTATGGTTCCTTTTTTACCTGAGTAGAACCATTGGTCAATCTTACAACCCATTCCATTAAAACAAAGAAAACAATATTCCAGTATTTTTCACTCCTCACTTAAGTAGCTGCATTTCTGACAAAGTCATATGGGGGAGTGATTAGCCTTGGCAGAGTACTGCGCTCTGTGAGGGCTTTTCTAGTTCAATATGTATTGTTCGTTTCTTTAGAAAATATGTTTGGTCATGTAAAAACTTTTCTTTCATTTAGGGCTAGTGGTCAGACAAAGTTATTTATTGTCACGCAACTGTATTTGCGCTGATCATTCATGTTTTCATTAAAGAATGGTACATATATTACAAATTTTGCACAACTGTATACTGCTTCTTCTTTCTACACTAAAACACTTCTGCTGATCTTTTTTGTACTTTCATTTCCATCGAAAGGTCTAATTATTACATTTTTCTGGCGAACTAATGGCCGAATCGTTAGGAATGAAACCATGGGCAAAAATGCACTTTGCAGCAGAAGCCCTTGGTTGGACTCCTGTTCAGAAGGACTTTTACATATCATTTTCCTGCTCCGTGTCCCCTCTTTATATCACAAGCCAAGAAAACAAAAACATCTATGCATGCAATTACTGAAGAGGCAGCCAGTTTTAATGATGCAATTCCACTGTGTGCATTTAAGTCACATTTTCAGAAAAACTGATTGATTTAGGGCACAAAGTGACATTGACTTACAGCATAAAGTAAGATGTCATCTACTTGCATGCAGAAATGGAGGTAATGGTCTCCATAGCGTGTTACAAAGACAAAAATTAAAAGCAGTTCACTTCTTGTGGCCAAATGTCCATAACTGCCTGCATACAGAAGCGTAAATGTAACATTTTAGTGTTAGATTAAAAAGAAGGAACAATAACAATGTGATTCATTTAAAAAAATAATCAAAGCAATGCTATTCATGAGGAGCCTTTCCATTGTGTGTAATGCAAAGTCAGAGTTTAAAGGAAATCTAAGTTTGATTTACGGCACAAAGGGAGATTGACTTACAGCATAAACAAGTTACATGTTGCTTGCAGAACCGGAGGTCAAAGTTTCTACAGGAGCGTAAATGACAAACAGCTGCATCAGTAAGGCCTTTCTAAGTCATGATTAGTTTTTTGTTTGTGCAGCTCACCATAAACATAATGTTTATGTTAACCACGGATATAACAATGTGATATCAATAAACGATTAGCACATTCATTCAGAGAATCACCATTATTAGAGAGGACAGTGTTTAAGGAAAACTGTCTATGAGGAATTATGTTTCTATGAAATTCATTTGTTGTAAAATCCAATGACATGAATGTTCAACAGCCCGATGTTTGTTGCACTGAGGGAATATACACGCAAAAGAGCAGAAGGTTAAACACCAGCTTAATATAAATGAAGTAAATATGTTGTGCATTTTGATACAGGACACAGTCTTAGCTATAAGTTCTTAAACATACCACAATACGCATTAATAACACTCAGTAATAATGTTCAGATATTTTGTGAGCTGTTATGAAAAGTCTTTTGTAATCACGTCTTTTTGAGAAGATATGTTGCTGATACTAAGCAGCATATGAATGCAGTTTCTTGGAGACATTTTCCTTTACATGCCACTCAATCAGCTTAGGAGGGAAATTCTATTGATTGATTTTAGTTACTTGCATAAAAGCAAGTGAAAGCAAGTGGAGTTATGTGACGATCTGCGTTGGTTTGTCTGTCTGTCTATTTGTCTGTTTGCAACATTACTCAAAAACAAACGGATTTGAATGAAATTTTTTGGGAAAATTACAAATGACACAAGGACCAAGTGATTAAATTTTGGCAGTGATGCAGCTTATAGTCTAGATCCACGGATTTGTTGAAGATTTCTGTATCATTGCGAGATAGTGGCACAGCGTCACTGTAACTATGACAACAAGTGAACACTACGTCAGCTGCCTGCTGATGATCACATGATTACGATCCTACTACAAATCGGCCGCTGTGGACTTATCGCAACTTATCTGTCTGAAATGATACAAGGAACAATTGATTAAATTGTGCCGGTGTTTTAGAGTCCCATCAGTTCCCACCGCCCGCTACATATACATAACATACACATGCATAACACATGCCTGTGCTCAGTGCAAGGTCATGTCATTTGTGAGTACATCTATATTATTTGGCTGCATTCTATGGTGCTGTGATTTCTGCCACGACTTTTTTCAAGATTTCAGCCATCGGAAATGCTACAACAACTGAGCCGCTTTGCAGAGTACTGCACTCTGAGTGCTTTTCTTGTTTTACCTGTGTCACGTAAAACCTAAAGTAAAAAAACTTACTTAGAAACTGAACAGCCACGGAGAAGGGTTAAGAAACAGATTTCAAAGTGTAAGCAAGTCTTTATCTTAATTAATTACAACGTTTAACACCACTAGTGGTGTGAGATAAAGGCTGGCACTTCTTTCGTTGGTGTTCAACTACATTTCTAAATTAGAATATTTAAAATTTAACCAAACGGAACTCTAAATAGCCCTTTAATTTATATTTACCACATTTATTTTCATAGTGGGCAGGTTGACATGGTTTGTGATGCCCATATGCTCGTCAATACATCTGGCTTTGTAGGACCTTGTACTAACTGACAATTAAAACCATTGCCATAACCTGCAAAAGGGAATTTAAAACTGCATGAAAGCATCACGTAGCCCACACTTCAAAGACAAGCACACACAGACTAAGTTGATAGAAGCAGCGTGTGTGAAGTCTGGTTAGGGGGAAGAAGGCAGGAAGGCTCAAAGGAATGCTGATATCCACCTTTTGGTTGGCAGCCCAAATCTGAGCCCTGGTGGCTTCAGGCTATTGGGAAGAGGAGCCATGCGAAACAGCATGGAGCGTAGTAATCATAACTCTATTGCTCTCTCCCGCGTTGCTCCATCCTATTTTCCCTTTTCACTTTATCATTGCTCTCTTACTTTGCCTCCTTTCTTCTCCTCCCCACATTCTATATGCCCATCTCGTCCTTTCCCTCCTCGTCTTCTTCTGCACTGCTTTTGTCTCTCGCTGGTCAACCTCTAGACTTGTTCTATAAGCACCTTGTGAGCTGCTCTTACCCATTTTTCTTTGAAGGCAGCAACACGAAAAAGCAACTTTATTTATCTTAGGAATAAATAGTTCTGGTGCCCCATGAGAGACAAACAAATCAGCATGAAACACAGAGGGGTCGCTGTATTATGAGAAAGAATACATTATTTGTGGGCTAATAAGTAGGTTTCCTTTTTACTTCTTTCACCAACCCTCTTTACTGTCTTGCTTCTATAGCTGCAATAAATAAATTGGTCCTGTCATTGAAAGTGCCCATCCTTTCTCTGTGCATACAACTGGTATGCTCTATCGACTGCTTTAGGGGTGGAGAGAGAATGTTATATTGTAGTAATGAAGTTATCCCTTGGGCATGGAAATCTCATCATATATAACCTGGTAATTACTTTTCAAAGTCACGCGGTGCCAGAGATCAATAATGTTAGAGTTTCTGTGGGTATTAAGAAACAAATGGCACCTCCACCAGAATTTCTGCCACTGACCTTTAAGTCATTACCATCCTGTATTTTATTGGTAGTGAGTTGTAACATCCTAAATAAATGGCTTTGGAACAGACAGGGAAAAAATGAGTCCCGCGTGACATATTTATGCATTTAATCAAAGAGATATTGCCATTTTTGTTTGAATACTTATTATCATATGTGACAAGGTGCAAAGGACTCTTGCTAGCATCCTTCTGTCAAACAGGCAACACTGTCTCATTTTGTTTTTTCCAGTTTTGTCTACTGCAATAGCATATTTCAATGAATTTAAAGAGTTGTTATTTTTCTACAAGACAGAGTTACAGCCTCCACAGCCAGTCACATGACTGCTTTTACTTCCAAGCATTCTATCACTGACCTTTTCACCCTCTCTTGAGGACAAGGAGTTAGCCAGGAGCACAGTGGATGCTATTTAGCAGTCATCAAATGTAAAATGTATGTTCTGATCTATTGACCCACATTGCTCAGCATGTGTAAGGACAGCAAGCTAGGGCTGAAATGAAGTTAACTGCGATTTTTTTTAAACACAGATTTATATTTGATTTGCAATAGAATTTTTCAAAGTCAAGCTTCAGTTCAAAATTCACTGTATCAAAATAACAATAATAATAATACCTTTATTTATATAGCACCCATAAGAACAGCATTCAAAAAGTGCTTTGACAGTCAAAACATGCAACACAGACAATCCAGCAAGATATAGGGGAATAAAGTCAGAGCAATCAATTAAAATCAATAGTAAAAATGATAATAAGTTAAATGAATAATTAGCTAGATTAGCATTCATATCAAACAAGGGAACTAGGCAGTTTAAGAAATTAAAGAATAAGATTGAGAGTTAAAATTAAAAGAGAGAATTAAAGAACATCACACCAAGGAACCAGGCAGCTAAAAGTAAACTAAAACAGGAGAGAACATATAAAACAAGAAAAGCACTGAGAGAGCACAGTACTTCGCCAAGGCTGCTCAGTCGTTGCATCATTTCCGATGGCTGAAATCTTGAAAAAGTCATGGTACAAATCACGGCACAAAAGAATGTGGCCATTTAACACAGATATACCCAAAAACTAAATGACCTTGTGCTGAGTATAGGCATGTGTTATGCATGTGTACGGTGTGTACGGATACCGAATCATATGACCTAAATATGTAGGGCGTCAGAAATTGATGGGACTCGGAAACACCCCAACAATTTAATCATTTGTTCCTTGTATCATTTCCAATGGATAAATCCCGAAAAGTCTGCAGCAGTCAATTTGTAGTAGGATCACAATCATGTGATCATCAGCAGACAGTGGATGTAGTGTTGACTTCTTGTCATTGTTACAGTGATGCCGTGCCGCTATCTCGCAGTGATACAAATTTGATGATCCGGACTATAAGCCATATCACTGCAAAAATCTAATCATTTGGTCCTTGTGTCCTTCTGACCTTTCCTGAAAACTTCATCCAAATCTGTTACTCTGTTTTTGAGTAACGTTGCTAACAACAAACAGACAGACAGACGTATGCTGATGATAACATAACTCTATGCCCGCTATGCTCCGCTTCCTTGATGGAGTAATGAACAGGACATAATACACAATAAAACACTAAAACTAATTAAAGCTAAAAGTAAACTTCACATAAAAGCAAGTCTACAAAAGTGGTTTTTCAGAAGTGATTTAAAAGAAGTTACTGACTCTGCAAGCCTTACCTCTTCAGGCAGGTCTTTAAATTTAAAACATGATAGAGCATTACTACATGACACACCATCAAAAGCCTGGATGCCACACAAAGAGATTGGCATGAATTTATAAAAGCTATGGCATGACAGTTTAAACAGGATGCAGATTTCAAAAAAAAATTGTTCATGATAGTCAGCGATGTTCAATTAACGAGCTATTAAGTGTTACACTGAATGAAGTATGAAACATCCGTTTTTATTCATTAGCCAGTCAGCGACAGAAGTGCTGTCCTGAAGAATTTCTGCCTGCTTTGAACACATGAGCTCTGGCATTAACCAGCTATCGATGGCTAATTGAAATCTCTGTTCTGGTGCACCGTTACTAGCTAAACCCCCACAATGCTCTCTGACTGCCATAACAAACTCGCTGTAGTCTCGACTACCGCCACCTCTGCTCGCTACAGTATTAAAAGGAGCAAACAAGCAGTAGTCTTCCATGTCATTAAATAGCAGTATAGTACTACACCTGATGTCCAATATATTCTTTGACACCCATGTCCCTCATCTTCTGCCAAACTGATTATTCCATTAAGTATTTATATTATAAGGATCAACAATTAATTATTGAGATTTATAGCTTAAACCCTGCATCAGGCTTTCTGCAAGTTGTGGCTACTACACAAATAGAGTGGGCTTGTGTTCATCCAACCACAACATGCGTGCACTAACCACCTACCACAAACTGAGTTTCACCGTGCTCAAATTAAATAAAACTGAATTACAGCAATAGTCGCATTATTTAATAGTCACACCTCGTATATGTTGAAGTGCAGCCTTTGCAATTTGCTAATTGCATTGCTTTGAACTGCGCTTTTGATTTGAAATTGATTAATTATTCGGCCCTAGAGCAATCGGTGGAATCCTATTTTACCTGTTAAATACACAACACATGTAGTATATGCACACCACCTCAACTAAATGCAACACTAATGCATGCAGAAGGTAAAGAATGCATCATGAGCACCAAGGCAAAATGTACAGCTACAAACATAAAGCTGTATTCGTGAATAGCTTGCTAAAGGACTCCAGTGACACAATGGTAAGCAATCCACATGTAAAGCTATATTTATTTCACTACTATAGTGAAAATCTGAATTTTAAATGACAATATGACACTATGTTATTTCTGTCATTTTATACTTGTATCTGTAGAATCATTCATCCATCCATTAGCTATACACCGCTTAATCTTCATTAGCATCGTGGGGGGCTGGAGTCTATCCCAGCTGACTTAGGGTGAAGGAAGGGGACACCCTGAACAGGTCACCAGTTTATCAAAGGGCTGCATATAGAGACGAACAATTTAGAATCACCAATTAACCTCAGCATGTTTTTGGACTGTGTGAGGGAGCCAAAATACCTGGAGAAAACCCACGCATGCACAGGGAGAATATGAAAACTCAGGAAGGCAGGGATGCAAACCAGGGATCTTCTAGCTGCAAGTACTAACCACCAAGCCACCGTGCAGCCCTGTAGAATCATGAGTTTAGTATTTCAGATTTTTATTAACACGTTTAGTCATCTCAGCTTGAAACTGCAATTAACAATTTTCTACGTTTCTATATTTCTCCTTTTGTCTCAACATAAATTAAAATGCAGAAAAAAACAGGAAAGATACTCTCACAAGCTGCATAGTACATATTGTATACATAATTCTTGATCCGCATGATATTACCAGCATGTACTGTACAAATACCCAAGCTCCTCTTAGTTTCTCATCTCAACCCCCTGCAAAAATGCACTGAACTCTGAATCAGGTTCACAACCTCTTTCAGTGTGTTATTTAAATTGGCCTTTATCTACCTCACATACATACCACAGCATACAGCAGGCATGCAATTAGGATACACATTCCTGATAACCTCCACCACACTACCCACACGTTTTCCAGTCCAGCATTACAGCTGTATGGCAAATGGCATGTTTTGTTGATTTAAAACTCTGTAGCAACACACATATTTCCTGCTTGCATTATCTGAAATACTTTTAAGAAATGACCCTTAAGGAGAACTCTGGAAGTCAAGACAAGATCTGAAAAATCTGAAACGTCCTTAAATAAAATTGTGTGTCAGCCAAGCAGAAAAACAAAAACCGACATGACTGCTAGCAGCTGACTCAGACGTGGTGCTAATCTGTTCACAGAGTTTACCTGAAAGAGTCATCAGAAAGGTTACCTGGAACCGCGTCACAAAAGTCACATCTGAAGTCAGCAGAAGCAACATCTGGACAAGTCGGATTGGGTTCAGAAATAGAGATGTGACGTTTGCAAACGAGTCATTTGAACGGCTCTTTTAAGTTAACGATGAGAACCGGTTCACAGTTTCGAGCCGTTCGTATATGCTGATTGTCCACCCTGTGTGCCCCATGAGTCTGAGTTGTCCACGCTGCCTTCACATGAACGACGAATGACATCTCCGAGTTTGAACTGTCCATAGCATGCGCATTCACGTAAACGCAGCTATATATGCGCAGATAACTTTGAGGAGGATGAGTGTGAGTGCCACTGCTCACACTCCGATTGACTGGAGACTGGAGCAGAGCCACATTTACCGCTTTATCATGGAGGAGGAGATATTAGCAATGAAAAAAAAAACAAACACAAAATGAGCCCGAGACAAAGGAAACGTAGCAGCATTTTGATGCACTTTTCTGGGGACGACACACAAGATCGAGCACAATGCAATATTTGTCAGAAAAACATCTCTTTCCAGGTCAACAACTTACACCGCCATATATCATACATAAACAATAACAAAAACAATGTAAACCACATAAGAACATTTTAGCAATACAGAAAAATACATGAGAACAATAAATAAGAATAAAATATATATATGTATATAAAAATATAAATAAAATTCAGTAGAGTATATATTTTTTGGGATGTGTAAGTTTGAATTACTCTGATCCATATCATATCTTATAACTGCTGCCAGTGACTGTTTCCTTGATAAAAACCAGTTACCTCTTGTTGACTTCTATAAAATACATGAATAACGAGCCACTCTTTTGAACGGCTCTTTGAAAGGAACGGCTCCTCAAGGTCCGGCTCCCTTCAACCAGCCATAAATCCCATCTCTATTCAGAAACAAGTGTTGTGGGGAGAAAGGTGAAAGAAGAGTGGCTGAAAATTCCTCAATCAAGAAAAAACAAGACTTCAGAAAGTGTTTATAAGCTGTGATATCCTCCAGAGAATGAAGTGACTAAGTTGCCAAAATCTTTGTACATGCCAAGTTTACTGTTTATTTCTGTTTATGTAACAGAGTGTTACATTTGAAGAAAAGCCCATTTATTCAGTTCAGAAATCCACAGAATGTCATTTACTCAGAGGTGCCTCAACTTTGCAAACAACTGTATCTTAAAAGTCCTGACAAAGAAGAGGGAGTAGGTAGCACTGGGTGAGACGACGTTATCAGCATCATGCAGTGAGCACCTCTCTGCAGCGTTCTTTGCACCGCTTTAATTTTTCTTTAATCTGACAGGCACCAGGAGAGCACACAGAGATCCATGACCTCAACCTGCCTGCCGAACTAGGGGAATAGGCATTTGTTAGAGTGTGTGTGTGTGTGTGTGATTGTGGGGATAATTTAAGGACACCCTGGTAAAGCTACTGTTGCTCCGTGCACTGTGTCTGTTGCATACAGATGCTCTCAGTCCGATGCCAGTATCAGGGGAAAGCGACAAACAATGTATCCATTAGGCTATTCAAAATATATTTCTATGCGGCTTGAATTGTATGAACAGCGAGGTAGACAACAAAGCATCATGGTGACCCCAGAACTAGACATCCAGTGACTCTTTCCCTTTCTCGCTGTTTTTCCAAGTATGAAAATTACACAACTCCATTTTCAATTTGTCCAGCTAATCCCCCTTTATTCTAATGTGCAGTGAGCTGCTAGCTGAGAAGCGTATTTAAAGGGCTTTCCAAGATAATGATGGGAGATTGAATTTTTGACGGAGGGGATTTCGTTTCATAGTCTTCTCCTCTTTGGTACACCAAACCAGGTCAAGTCACGCTGTGCAGAACAGCTCATGACTCAGATTGGTCCTTTGAAATAGGATGGAAAGAGGTCATGACTCGGTTTGTCCAGAGTTTAGGAAATGGATTCAAGATAAGTGATGGACTATTCTTGAAGGGGATGCAATGTTGTTAGACATCAATGGTGCACAGAATCTCTAATAGAATTGATTTTGTGGAAAGCAGAATAGCAATTATTCCAAGCAAGTTTCAGAATCAGAAAAGCCTTTAATGCCAAGTGAGTTCGCACACACAAGGAATTTGATGTGGTGTATGGAGTTGCAGTACTCAGCAACAACAATAGACAGTAAAAGAAGAAATACACAAATCTAAATCTGAGAAATTTTAAATAAAATGCTATAAGTATAAGAAGTATAAGTATCAGAACTGCTGTGTAAGTATCAGAAGTATTGTGTACAAAAGTACCGTGGAGCTCCACACCGAGGCTGCCATCTACGGCGCCATCTTGGTTCTTCTTGGGTTAGGGTTAGGACATTATAGGCCAGAACAAACAAACTAAAAATGTCATTTATGCATGAGCCATAATTGCTCTAAACAATATCAAATGTTAACAGAAGATATACGTGCAATAACACTCATACATGTGCAATAATCTGGTGATGTGAAATGATTGATGATTGTGTCTGGATGAAATGTTTCAGAAAAAAAAATATCTTTATTCTCAATTGCACTTCAAGGCACTTTAAACACTTTGTTATTTCAATTCTATTTCTTTTACATTTTATTTCAGTTTTTAAATTCCTTATCCCAGTCTTGTAACTTTGTTACAACATCAACAGCAGGATCGCATCTTCAATTTCACATACAGTGACAATAAAGATATTCTGTTCTATTCAAATGCACATTGGAGAAACAATCCAGTCATCTTCTTGTATTTTGCAATTTTTTGATAATTCAAAATGAACCACATAGCATGCTCCATGCTTTGCACTCACTGCCATTATAACAGGGGACTGAAAAAGGCCCTGATCAGCTGCTATTAAGCAGAACTTTGTTTAGCTAATCTTTGAACTCTTCTTAGTTTAAATAAAATCCCTTCTCTCAAACACGTACATAAATAAATGTGAAATATTAGAGGGAATCTTGCATCTGTGCAGGTACTGCTTTAAAAGATACTTACATAATTCTGTGACTTTTGATTATTCAAAAGACACTGACGGTGATTGGAAAATAATTAAAAATACACTAAAGAGAAACTCTATGCAAATACAGTGTTACTTGCCAGCAGTTTCACCAGACAGTTGAAAGGACATAATTGAGGAAAATGTAAAAGCTGTTGACAGAACCCAGGGCAGACAAAGCTTTTTATGGATGGAAAAAAGCCTTCAGACTTATATTTTACATTGCAGACTACTTGGCAGCCATTGTATGCAGCACAGGAGGATCTTTCCCACACAAAAGAAGTGAGAGAGCGAGGAACATGGTGAGAATATTTTCAAGAGGAGATGGGGCAGTCAGGGGAAAACACTGTTGCCCAGCAAGCATAGCACTCTTCAGTTAGATGAGAATAAAGAGCTTACTCTCTTAACAGTGGCCTCTATTAGTTTTGCAGGATGAAGTCTGTTCATTTATGCATCCTGTAATAGGATTACAATACTTGCGACTCCCTGCGCCCGCAGACTCATGTTGTCTAGGTTTTCACACCCTTCTCTTCAATATTGTCTTTAATATTTCCTTGCGATATTTATTTATTTTCATTTTACGCTTGCTGGCAGTCGTCAGTACAGAGTAATT
This sequence comes from Amphiprion ocellaris, assembly GCF_022539595.1. Classification (NCBI taxonomy): domain Eukaryota; kingdom Metazoa; phylum Chordata; class Actinopteri; family Pomacentridae; genus Amphiprion; species Amphiprion ocellaris. The sequence continues at coordinate 23,896,716 of NC_072779.1, forward strand.
TCATGTTGTTTATAGTAAGAAAACAACAACCCACTTCCACTTAAATGCATGAGACGAAGGACAGCAGTAGGCATGTAAAATATGGAAGTGAATAAGGGAGAACAGTATCACATACACACAAACTTATCTAAAATCGCTAGATTTTAATATCTTGCAAATGTTCCTTTACTAAGATAGTTGGATGAATTTTTCAGGGAAGGTTGGAAATGACACGAGGACCAAGTGATTAGATTTTGGCAGTGATGCAGTTTATAGTCTGGATCCACGGATTTGTTAAAGATTTCTGTATCATTGTGAGATAGTGGTACGCCATCACTGTAATTATGACAACAAGGAAACACTACATCAGCTGCCTGCTGATGATCACATGATTGTGATCCTACTACAAATCGACTGCTGCGGACTTACCGGACTTATCCGTCAGAAATTATACAACGACTGAGCAGCCTTGGCAGAGTACTGCGCTCTCTGAATGCTTTTCTTGTTCTTGTTTTTTTTTTTTTTTTTTGGTTTTTTTTTGGTTTTTTTTTACAAACGAAACCAAAAAGAGAGCTAGAGAAGCAGTTAATATTGGATTTGTATCTGCCCCCGTGGCCAGACACACAACCCAGATGGATGGTAGGGTTGCTCTGTGTCTGCTGGCTGTGTAAATAGGCTTCTGATACGTAGTATAGGATAAATCATCTGTGTGCCCTAGGAAAATCTCTCTACTGTTATCACAAATCACTATAAGGTCAATTACAAGTCAATAATATCACTGAAAAACCTCTTGTTGTCTAAGTTGAAGTAGCAATGAAACTTTAACCTTGTTAGAAGTACCGTCTGACACTTGAATTTGAATAGCAAGTGTCTGTGTCCTTGACATACAAGACAGCTGTAGAGAACTGGTGTAGAGTATATCAAGAGTATATGCAGTGATTACAATAACCATAACCTAATGACATTATAACAGCCTCAGTTTGAGGCTTTTAGCAGACTAACATAATTACATGTGTGTGAAAGAAGCGTATTCCTATAATATGAACTAGAGTGCTTTCAGTTATCACAGAATTAAGCACCACTGTGAAACTTGCTTTTAAACCTGCAATAACTGTTTTTTGTTTGTTGTTTTTTTCCTTTTGTTAGCTTGCTTTGCTTTTGACCACTTCGGGAAAGCAGAAACAATATGTGAGCACAACACTGACATGCCATCGCCTTTCAAGTTGATATGGCTGACAGTGGGGTTTGAGAGCTTTTTCTCTGAAAGCAGCTGCCACCTGTAGCTAAAAATGAGGGAGCAGGGAGAGGATCAGAACAGCAAAGTTGTTGGCCAGGCAGCCTAAGGATGAACTGAAAGGCACTATGAATCTCCATGAAGTCGAGGAAAGCTGCAAATTCAGCCGATACTTTTTCCGCATGTAGATTACTGTAAACAATTCCTTTCACAGTCATCTTGTTTTTACATTATCATTAATCATGCTGTTTGTAAAGGAAAAAAATATTCTCTATTTCTAAGATATTTCCTTGCAGCTGTTAGCTGATGTCATCCTAAATGATCTTCCAACAGGCAGGTACTGTAGGAGGAGGATATGCCAGGACTCTCTGCTCTGGTCAAGGTCAGATATTGTCTATTCTGATGTGACTAAGCAGATGAGTTGACCCCATATTGGCCTGTAACCTAAATGACCCCTCTCCCGACTACAATATATACCCAAAGATCAGAGAGAATCCTCAGAACTGATGCTGGCACTGCTTGCATGTACCGCTGCCCTGTCCATGTCACTTCTCTTGATATCAGTAAACCTTACTCACAACCTAAGCCATCTGTGTTTGTCTGTGTCTGGCTGCTAATCCTCTTTTGACTTCGATCAACTTCCACAACAATGTTAATTTTAAAGATTAGAGTCATATAGAGACACCTTGAAAAACAATACATGTGCAAATATTCTGAAGGCGCTAGCTTCAAACATAACCGGTGAAATGCATTAAAAGTTGTGTCCATTGCACTGGTCTCAGAATTCACCATGCTTTTGCCTGCTTCCAATCTGTATGCAAGGACTCAGGGTGGTTATCCTTTAAAATGTTTCATTTTTCAAAGGTGCTGTAACCACAATAATCACTGTGGAATTTTTTTTAAAAATCCTTATTTGTTCTTTCAACACCACCTTCACTTCAAGGTAAAATTCAGAAGCAGAAAAAAAGGACAGCCTGGACTCTACAGCTTGGCTCAGTGACAAAATACCTCTCCTGAGGAACAAATGCTTATTCAGGTACTCTGGGCTGGTGTTGGAAATGCAGGAACCCTGCAATGTGGGTGCCACCGTTTACCTCAACATGTTCTGATAATTGCTGATATCAATCTGGCACTCTCCGCAACATAATATTTCGGCTTTCAGTGCTGCACATTTTGTCAGGGCCTTTCATGATAGTACAAGTGGAAAATTCTGAATTACCATAAGACACATGAATAATTCTTTCCTACTACAAGTCCAGCTAACTCTGCTGCAGATACTATATATACATGGCAGAAAAAGCCGATGAAAAGTTAGTATTTTAAGCCTTCTGCTTTACAGAGATGTTATAGCATAACACATAATTAGGCAACATGCTGTCCAGTTCTTGTCTGACCTGAATAGGTGTGTGTGTGTGTGTGTGTGTGTGTGTGTGTGTGTGTGTGTGTGTGTGTGTGTGTGTGTGTGTGTGTGTGTGTGTGTGTGTGTGTGTGTGTGTGTGTGTGTGTGTGTGTGTGTAAGACCAGAACACAAAATTGGTTTGGAAAAACAGGTGAAACAAAGCTCTCCAAGTCTAAGAAGACAACAAAGAGAACAGCACGTTTCAATTCCAGCTTGACAAACACATATAATGTGTATGTGTGTGCATGTGTATGTGTCAGAGAGAGAGAGAGAGAGAATATAATGAAAAATATTGCTGGCTTTATACATTTGTCTTTTGCATTTAGGAATGAGAAATAATAGGTGGTATTTCAATGATGATAAATAGGCTCAGATGTTAACCTGTAACATTTTTCAGTTGTTTGTTTATTTTGGCAAACGGCAATTTCAGTCTGGAAATTCAGCAAGCAGACAATTCCTGCTTATTATGGTTTATTACATCATTATTTGAAACATGTACTTGTTGCTAAACAAAACATTACCACCAGTGCAAGAATCTCCAGCGTCTAATTTTCAAGACTGAGAGACCTAATTCGGAGATATTTTCAGCAGAGTGAGAGACAGCAGGATTGATCTGATGCTGAGACTGTAATTACCGACAGAAAAACACGCTCGCTTTCTTTCCTGCGCATTCTCTCTGCCTCCCTTCGTCTGTATTTAAACGAGATAATCTGTTGTTTCTAGTATGACATTACCACAGACTGTGTGTATCTTGCAGTGAACTCGCTCGCTGCTTTAAGACTTCAACAGGACTTAAATAATATAGTCTGGCTGTCTAGGAAGAAGAAAATGTAACTGCCATTTATTAAATTTTGATCTTCAGTGCTTTCTGACTTTAAAATTTGTCAAGGTTTGGACATTTTTTAGGACTTTCTAAAATATGTTCCAGGCAGCGCTATCTAGAATTGCAAAGAGCAAAGGTGTCATGGAGTCTGCTGGAGCTTCCTTCCTGCTCCTCCTAACTCCACTCCCCTGCTGTTTGCCACACATCCCTCTGCTCATCCTCCAGTCAACACCTGCCAGCTGTTCCCACCATTATGCAGTCTCAACCCTCATACACTCCCACTGCACCACTCGTCAGCCTATCAGTCGTCTACCTGCTCACTCTGCCACACACCTGTTACTCATCTATACATCACACTCTGTATATATACCAGTCAGTTTATGACGCTCTTTGCCAGATCATTGTTTGTGCTCCTGCCTGCTTTGTATCCCGCCTGTTTGTATATATTGCCTGCCTTGGATTTTGACCTGTGCCTGCTTCTCTGTTTTATACCTCTGCCTGATGATTTTATACCTCTGCCTGGTTGGACTGATTACTGCTGTTGGACTTTGAAATGGACTGTACCACTAAAATTTTGCCTCATATCTGACTCCTTCTTGTGATTCTGTGTGTGGATCCTTCCTGAACTGTGACAAAAGGTCATAGAATTAGTAAAAACTACAGCTATACACCACTGTTTAAAAGTTTGGGGTCACTTAGAAATGCCCTTAATTTTGGGCAAACTTCCAGCAACCATCATTCCTGTGTTTTAATGATACATTCTGTTAGATAATCATGTTGAAAGGCTAATTGATGATTAGAAAACACTTGTGCAATTATGTTAGCACATGAATAAAGGGTTGTTTTCATGGAAAACATGAAATTGTCTGGGTGACCACAAACTTTTGACCGGTAGTGTATATATACCAATTACTTGCATTTTGTCAGCATTTTCCTGCCCCGATTTCATTCAGTCAGCTCCACCATTTGGATAAACTGGAATAGATGCACCAAAACAGTTCCAAATTAAGCAATAAAATGTGTCGCTTGTAAGTCAATGCCACAGGACAATTTGCTGATTGAATCACTTTCTTTTGCAAGTCACTGTTGACAGAAACATGTTTTGTTAAATTTAGGCACAAAAAGAATTTCACTTCATTGAGGTGACAATAACAATATTATTACAGCTTGAGAACAACAATGGTCAAAAAATAAATAAAAAATTGGAAATGAACACAGATGTTCCATAGTCTGATGATTTCTTGCTCTGAAACATCACCTGATTTCCTGCCTTTGCTGAGCTTACAATGCCTCCTATGTGTATTCAGTTATAGTAATCCTTTCTACTCTGCCAAAGAATGCGGCAGAGTTATGTGACAATTGATATACATTTGTCCGTCTGTCAGTTAGCAACATTACTCAAAAACGGAATAACAGATTTGGATGAAATTTTCAGGGAAGGTCAGAAATGACACGAGGACCAAGAAATCAGATTTTGGCAGTGATGCGGCTTATAGTCTGGAGCTATGGATTTGTTAAGTATTTGTTGATCATTGCGAGATAGCGGCACGGCGTCACTGTAACTATGACAACAAGTGAACACTGCATCAGCTGCCTGCTGATGATCACATGATTGCAATCCTACTACAAATCGACCGCTGCAGATTTACCTGTCGGAAATGATACAAGGAACAACTGTTTAAATTGTGGGGGTGTTTCTGAGTCCCATCAATTCCCGCCACACACTACATATTTAGGTCACACGATTTGGTATCCGTACATAACGTACACATACATAACACTCACCTGTGCTCAGCACAAGGTCATTTTGTTTGTGGGTACATCAACATTAAATGGCCACATTCTATAGTGCTGTGATTTCTGACACAATTTTTTTCAAGATTTCAGCCATTGGAAACGATACGACTGAGCAGCCTTGGTGGAGTACTGCGTTCTCAGAGTGCTTTTCTTGTTATTGATGTATCGCAGTTATGAGTGACAGGATCCCTGCTGTCACATGCTGTTAATACATAACATTTGATGTATACTGGTTCCAAATATCAATCATTGTTGTTATTGTCAACTGCTCTGCAAAAACCAAATCAATCAATTCCTACTCGTTGCCAATCAGACTGCACAAATAGTATGGATGAACACACAGCAGGCTATGAAGAGAAACAGTTCAGAAACAAGGAGACCTTATTTTGTTTCACAAGCGGATGTAAACTGGTCTGATGATGTGCATGAACAGTATGTATGTTGATTTTCACTAAGCTCAGTTAAACAAGATGTAGGTCTACTTCAGATAAGCTATAGCAAGTACACTGAGATGCCTGGCAAGGTTAAGTTTAAGTTCAGCTGTTGCTAGGGTGGTTTGAGCTGAATATCAGAGCAACTGAAATGACACCATGCCTAGATAATGTAAATTAGTTTCTCACTATAACATCAATGCGTGTAAATATTTAAATAATGTAGAATGTAAATTAATGCCTTTTTAATGGGAATATTAAAAAGTCTGCTCCATGCGCATTAATTCATTCATATTAGCATTCTCTTTTCCTTTAGTGGTAGTGCCACTTCAACATCTGAGACAGGGAATCATGGGTAAATCAATGGGTAGAGCCAAGCTATGTCCTCTCATCTATTTTTCATATTTTCATAACTTTGTCAGCCTTGATTGAATGTCTCACTCTACCTCATGCAACCCTGTTATGCATATTATCAGGAAAAGACAAAGTCTTTTTACTTTTTTCTTTATTTTTTATATCAGTAAGTTTGTCCTCTTGGTCAGCAGTAACAGCTAAATATCTAGCTTCTACTCCTGAGAAAAATCTAACTTTAGCACAGATTAGCAACCCTGTCACTGTTATTAGAGTGGGGTTCGCTAACAATAAATAAAACATAGAATAAAAACTGTACCATTTATGTGTAAGCTGAGCAAATTAAGCCTTTAAAAGTTTATTACCTATCATTGATGAATATGTAGCATAAAACTGTAAAGAAGAAGGTGTCTTTTTCAAAATTTTTGAAGCCCAAATCTCCTCCACTTCTGGAATAACCCACCTGCTTGTGCATCCATGGCAACCCCACATTATAAATGCTAATTGAACCCCTGCAGAGAATACATTCTTAGTCTCTGTAGTGAGTAACCAAAGATCTCAATGGGCTTAATCAGCTTTTCTGCTCATTCCTCCCATGGAGCAATCTGGGTACATCTGCAGGTACGCTAAACATTTATCTATTTCGTAACACCAGCTCCAGTGCTAATCAGGAAACAAAAAATGATGCACATTAGAATTAGAAAAGTTTCCCTGCAACAGGTTCAGTTTCAGAAGAATGTGGAAACCTACTGCATATGGTCGACTGTTCATGAAATAACTTTTTCTTTCATATCTTTATCAATGCTATATCAAATGCAGATGTTAACCTGCCATTTAATTTAAAGTTGATAAAATGTCATAAAGGAAACTAACATTCCCAAATGTTTTCATATGCAAAGTGGTCAAAAGAATCTCACAAGAAGCCATGTAGTTCACAGGATTCTGGAGTGCGATCACCCAGAACTGTAGAGGTGGGAATATGCGATTTCCCACTTGGAACAAGCACAGCACATTAGATGTGGTTGGTCCACTGCTCCTTATTTAATAAAGCAATTATCTGTCTGGGACAGACTGAAAGGGGGAGGGAAGGCACAGAGGGCGAGAGAGAATATTGATGGCCAAGCTTCCACCTCCGGCTTGAGCTGGGAAACAGACAGAGGAGTGATTGCCAAGCACCACACTAAAGCCACTTCTACTTTATTCCCTTGATGGAAGCCTGTGACATGACTTTACAAATTCACTGTGAAAGGGTCCAGCATCACCAATAACATGTACTGGCTGTGCTGAAGGATCTCATCACACTGTGTCTAGGAGGATAGTATGACTTCGCCCAGGTTAAAATGTGATTTCAGTAATGCAAATTTGCCCCTGTATAGTTTTGACTGTGTAGGATTTGATGTGAAAGCCAAAATGATGCAGTGATTCATGTGAGCATGTAGGCGGGAGAGGCACTTAAGAGAAATCCTAATCACAAGCCTCCCCTCCGGCTTGCTGCAGGGGGTTTGTGGAGGATTTAAAATCACCACCACTTAGGAGTTACTGTTAATTAACTTTACAGCTAACTTGCTTGGCTTAGTTAAGCACATGTAAACACCCCAACCCCCCACACAGCCCACACAAAAATCCCACAAAACCAAAGGACCACAATTTTCAGCTATAATATCACAACTGCACCATTAATTTTTACAAGGGAATACAAAGTATAACAGACGGACTGAACAGAAGCATGTAGCTCAGACAGGAGCTAAAGGCTCTGCTTGCCAGGTGAGACACCTCACAGAGGAAGACATTAGAGCCAGTAGAGACTGTACTTAAGATGCATACATTTAAATTTGTCATGCTGTGGGTTTCTCTCTCTGACTAACATATGTCTGGTTGTGTGTTATTTGGTAAATGCATTAACTCTTAATGGAAATTGGGCACAATTTGAAATTTATTCTAATGCCTTAACAAAATCATTATCGTTACTGTTACTACTGTCCTGCTTCAAATTACCTAAAACATTGATGAGTATGTGGCTTACATACACAATAGCACAATCAAATTCAGTATTTGTATAGACAATATAGTAAATACATGTAATTTAGACTTCTTTAGCTGTCTTTTATTATTAGAATGCTCAGTGATTATTGGTAGTAACTGTATGTGAAGGCATCGCAAATTAAAAGTGAATCCAACAGTAGGGAGCAGAACTCATCTGACTTCTACGTAATAGACCAGATTTTCAGGGTACTACAGAAGCAGCTGTCTGAACGTAGATGGGCGGTAAAATTGCCTGGCACAGGAGAAGTATTCCCAATAAACAGAGTCACATTAAACACTTTTCAAGACCAACACTTCAGAAGACAAGCATGAAGGCCTCCCTGTAATTACCTGATTGCAGCCTATCTGTTCTGACCTTGAGTTCTTAATGACATCCTCCTTTCGCTCAGGTTGGAGAGTCTAAAAGGTCAAACATGTCCGAGTCTGGACCTAATAATAACCCTGTCTGAGGGATCATCAAGCACTGGCCCCGTCTCCTCTGGCCAAGGACGGTGAGCGGGATTATTCCCATCAATATCATGGGTCAAAGCTTTGTGAGCTTCCAACAGGCTACTTGCGAACTAAAATTTAGATGTCACAAGATAAAGGATAATTAAAACAACAATAAAGAGACAACACATTTAAATAGAAAAGCACTGAGAGATACTCCACCAAGGTTGTTCATGCTCCCATATGGCATTGTCAAAAATGACATTTTTTTAAGGAATGCAGCTTTTGTTTATTTATTAGTCATTGATCAGACATCACGGCAACATAGAATGTGGCCATTTAATACAGATGTACCCACAAACAAAATGACCTTGTGCTGAGCACATGCATGTGTTATACCTGTGTACATTATGCACAGATACCGAATCGCGTGACCTAAATACACTCTGCAGTGGGAATTGATGGGGGCTCAGAAACACCTTTGTGAAATTGTTCCTTGTATCATTTCCAATGGAGAAGTCCCAATATGTCCGCAGCAGTCGTAGTAGGATCACAATCATGTGATCGTCAGCAGGCAGCTGACGTAGTGTTCACTTGTCATAGTTACAGTGATGCCGTGCTGCTATTTCGCAATGATACAGAAGTCTTTAACAAATCCGTGGTTCCAGACTATAAGCTGCATCACTGCCACAATCTAATCACTTGGTCCTTGTGTCATTTCTGATCTTCTCTGAAAATTTCGTCCAACTCCATTTGGCCGTTTATGAGTAATGTTGCAGACAGACAGACAAACAGACGGACAAACGTATGGCGATCGTCCCATAATTCCACCGTGTTCCCTGGCAGAGTAGAAAACAGTTCTGCTGTTAGTTAGTTATTGAGACTCGTACTTGATTGAGCATTGAAGAAGTATCAAAGATGGAGTTTATATTTACACCTGCAGGTACAAATGAGAACACTGCGAAATATTATGTGCAATACTATTGTGATGAGAAATGTGATATTTAGACATACAGAGATATTTTTGTGAAGTGGATGAACATAAATGGTATGCATATGGGAGCTGAGGGGGAAAAAAGCTGAAAAAGTCACTTCAGTTGTTGTCACTTGTCAAGACTCCTCCAGCATCTCATTGTTCTGTCAGTACCTGCCAGTCTCTGTCACAAAAAGACTTACATGAAGGCCTGTGATGCACTTTTAATATTTTTTGAGAATTTTGGCTGTATTAGATATCTGACAGAAAATCGAGATACGAAATACAAAAGATAGAATTCAGGGTAATGTGCTGTTCCTCTTAGTCCACTGGTCCACTTATGTACCAAAACCTTAGACTAGGATGATGAAACCATAAATCATATCATGTGTCAATACAATGGCAGAAAATTCCTCTTTTCTTTTTTTTCTGGGATGCATGGACCAGGTAGCAAAATCATGTTTTTAAGCATTTATACATACGGAAGATTAAGATGATTGCTAAAAATAGTTTTGCCTTGTTGAGTCTCTGTGCAGGTTGTGCTACCAAGACTAGTTCAACTTCAGAATTTGAGGTACAGTAGACGAAAGGTCTCGTACTTTTTTGCTCACGGAAACATTTACATTTAAACTCCTTTCCCTGTGTAAAGGCAAGCACAATTTATTGATAGGAATGCCTCCCTCTAAGATAAAGGCATTCAGTGAAAGATGGTATAGCATTTATTGATGTTTACCTGCCCTCTGAGGAGCAGACAATATAATACAGGCAACCACATAATGGTTAGCGTTTGTTGACCATGATATTGGTTCTCTTGGTGTAATTCCCCATTTTGCTTTTGCCCCGTCCTACCCTCTTCTTGTGTAACCTTGTTTCTGCAGCCTTTGACAGTGAATCATGTTATTAGAAAAATAAGGCAACTGTCCTGAGATTAAAAAAGGAGTTTTTTTTCTTTCTTTCTAATTTTCCTCCATAGAAAAACTTCTGTCCCTGGACTGTCTACAAGAAATGCATTTCTATATACAATGTGTTAAAATGTTATTGAACACGGCCTCTTGTCGCCTAATGCCATTAATTTTGTATAGATCACACTGTCATACACTGCATATTTCAGACTGAAAGTAATGTCTCCTGGGATGCTAGATTCACACAAACAGTAAGGACGCAAAAGCTGCAGATTTTATACAATATTGATTTCAACATTGCATGCTTTGCCTCATAAGAAGCTCTGATTTGAATTACCCACTTCGGTCAGGCATAAACTTGACAATGAGTCAGAGCAAACAAGCCTGAGGTTTATGAAAAAAAGAAGGCCTTAGCATCTCTTTGCATACTAATGGCAATATTATTTTCCTGCAAATTTGGTACCTAGGTGTAGAGCAAAAAGAGCCCTCGTGAAAACAACTTCCAAGAGGCCCACCATCTGGCAATAGAGATACAATGTGTAAGGATTTTCAAAGAGGTGCTGCAGAAAATGCTACGAGACAGGAGTGATTCATTTCAGTCTCGCACTTCCCAGAATTTCCTGATTTAGATATTATTTTAACCTCTCGGTTCCACCACCACAGGAGTGTGTCAGTCTATTGGTGATAGCAGTGTGGGCTTGCCTTATTTTAGAACACTGTGTACATACCAATGAACTTGTCCACCATATCTGCTCTGCGTGGGAATACGTACAGCAAGCAGGGAAAAAGCGGTACAAAAAGCATGCACCGTGAGGATGCATTACACCATTTATGATAAGACTGTGCACCTCTCTGAATGGGTTTCAGCTGACAGTTGCTGATAGGACTGGAAGCATATAGTGGGAGGAAATCAGACACGCTGAAACCTTAAGCCAATCAGCCTTAATACAGCAACAAGCGCAACAGCTATTACCATGAGAGCAAATAGGCCTCTGTCAGTCTCCCACATTGTGCTAGAAAAACAAATAAAAGGCGAGCACATCAGCCTTTGCTTTTCCTGTGCTGTCTGGGACACTCGAGCAGAAAAAAAATTATGGATGGCAACAGCTGTTGTCCACCTTCCCACAGGGCTTTACCAACGCGTGGCCTTCTGAATAGCCACAGGCAGGCCTCAAGGATATGACCGTTCCAATCTGAGAAAGTTCACATCAGATTCAGTCATTTTTGTAAGTTACTTTAAATATCCTTATGAACACATTACAGGGTTTTTTTTTTTAAATTATTTTTTTATTTCACTCTGAGAAAGAAATCCATGGATTACCCAAGAGAGTGACAAGGACTCAGATGAGAGCTTTCACTCTGTAGATGCTGAGTCCCTCTTACCCATCATGCTAAATCCTTCATTGTGCAATACTGAGACAAGGCCAGAATAATATATTGCACAGCCAAAAAGTTACTAGGCATACATCCGTGCCCACAATAGTTCGATTAAGTTTTTTATGGGTTCTGAAAATTAATAACCTGTACATTTTCATGGGTTTTGCACTTAACAGTGATGGTCCTTCACAGCAGAAGTACAAAATTGCACAGTGCTGTTTGGCCATAATTCTGCTTAGACGTGTCAATCTAGTCAGAGCACAGATGCAGAAAGTGAGATCTCCCAGTGTCAACCAGTACTTTGAGTAAATTACAAAATTGTTGAAAAAGACAAAGAGTTTTCAAGAAGTTCTAGAAATGCTACATCGCAGGCAGTGAGCAGCAACCGAGAAGATGGAGGCCATAGAAACGATAGCATGCTACACAAGTGAACATCAGCCTACAATTGTGTTAGTATGGTTTACAAAACATAATTAATAGCCTGTCTAGTAGCTGCATTCACAACAAGAAAAACACTCAGAGAATGCAGTACTCCGCCAAAACTGCTCAGTCAATGTATGATGTCCGACGGATGAAATCTTTAAAAAAATCTGTAGTCTGCAGCGGTGGATTTGTAGTAGAATCGCAATCATGTGATCATCAGCAGGCAGCTGATGTAGTGTTCACTTGTAGTCATAGTTACAGTGACATCGTGCTGCTCTCTCGCATTGATACAGAAATATTTAACAAATTTGTGGATCCAGACTATAAGCTGCATCACTGCCAAAATCTAATCACTTGGTCCTTGTGTCATTTTGACCTTCCCTGAAAATTTCATCCAAATCTGTTTGTTTTTGAGTAATGCTGCTAACAGACAGACATACAGACAAACCAGTACCGATTGTCACATAACTCCGCCGCATTCTTTGATGGAATAAAAAAAGTAATTGCAAAAGTGAATGAAACAGATTAGATGATGGTTAGGAAATGAGCTAGACTAGATAAAGGTGAAGGTAAATAGATCCCTCATCAAATATGTGAAGGTGCATCAACCAGGACAGCAACAGCTAAATTTGCAAAATACAAGATCACCCTAAATCTGCATGCTAGTAGTCTATACCATCATTGTCACAGCTTCATCTTAATCAAATATGGCAAAAAGTTGAATGATGTCAAAGTCCTCTTTTTGTCTCCAGCAACTGTCAATGATTCACAAAGAATTACATCTATAGTTGCTCAACATTGTGCAATGTTAGTATGTAAGACACAGCTATTGTTAAACGCAGGTAATTTTGGTGTTAGTAGCGAATGTAATCTTTCACATGCATAAAAATGCAGACACACATTCTTGTGTATGACTGTATAAGCTAGAGTATGATTAAAAATTGATCTGAACTCTACAGCATATGGAGTGTAGTATGTACAAATGAAAGTTTAATATTTGGCTCTTTGACACATGGAAAACCATAAAGTCTACTTAGAATATACTGCTAAAATTTACAGATTGACATACACTCACATTGACATACACTATACAAACTATACAATTTCTAGCCTAATGTTGTTATTTTACAGTCCTTCAAACCAAATTTATAAAATATACTAAAACCGCTAATGTGGAAATCATATGTATAAAATCGACAGCTAGATATTTCAGTCAGCTGTCAGGCTTCATCTTTGAAAGCAGTGTTGAAAGGCCTTTTTTAGCTGCTTTCCTCTACTCGTTCTGTGTGCCTCTGTTGCTGCTCTTTAAAGGGAGTTGGCACCGTGAACAATGTGCAGCACATAATATGAGGTTTAATTTGTAAAACTACATTAACCTTCATTAACCTCAGTCAACAATTATCATAGCATAGCATTATGCAACTACGAGCAGGATATCTAACATGTAATATCAACAAAATCAGTAAACACAGACTGGGGCACGAATACTGCTACAAATTCTACAGTACACAAAACTTCCCCTGATCTTAACACATACTACAAGAGGTCAAGATGAACAGATACAACACACTGACCACAACGTCAAAAACAAACACGGCTTTTATGCAGTGTGATTAGTGCTAATTAACTAAGTGATGAACCAATTAAGAACACAGGGGTCATACATTATAGCCTTAGTTTCAGGCAAACCTGCAAACAAACCCTATTGCATACGCAAATTCTACTTAGTATGATAAATATCAACTAATAGAGAAGGAACGGTGTACCATATTTTGTTGTAACTGAACACAATACAACATCATCACTTAAAACACAGGAGCTTGATTAGCTCTGCAACAGTTAAAACTGTATTAAGACTAGCAGCATCCGTGGCAAAAACAAAAATAATTCTGCCAATTATTCCACAAAATAAACAAGAAAAGCACTCAGAGAGCGCAGTACTATGCCAAGGCTGTTTATTCCCCTATATGGTATTGTCAGAAATGCAGCATTTTTTTAAGAAATGTAGCATTTGTTTATTTGTTATTGATGATCAGAAATCACGACAACATAGGATGCGACCATTTAATATAGATGTACCCACAAACACAATGACCTTGCGCTGAGCACAGGCGTGTGTTATGGACGTGTACGTTATGTACGGATACCGAATCACGTGACCTAAATGTGTAGCGTGTGGCGGGAATTGATGGGACTTGGAAACATCCCCACAATTTAAGCAATTGTTCCTTGTATCATTTCCGACAGATAAGTGCTGATAAGTCCGCAGTGGTGGATTTGTAGTAGGATCACAATCATGTGATCATCAGCAGGCAGCTGACATAGTGTTCATTTGTAGTCATAGTTACAGTGATGTCGTGCTGCTATCTCGCAATGATACAAAAATCCTTAACAAATACATGGATCCAGACTATAAGCTGCATCACTGCCAAAATCTAATCACTTGGTCCTTGTGTTATTTCTGACTTTCCCTGAAAATGTCATCGAAATCCGTAAGTCATGTTCCTTGGCGGAGTATTAATTGTGTATTTATTCAAATGCTGAGACACCTAGTCGATGAATAAACAAACTGAATAATCCTAATGGTCTAAATATTAATTAAAGGGATAGTTTTTTTTTTCCCAGGTGCTTGCTCAGAGTTATTTGTTGTGTTTTTCTATATAATTTTGTAAGCTCTTTACTATGTGAAAATGCCTTGATATGTTATATAAATACTGTTTATAAATAAAACTAAACTGAACTGAATTGAATTGAATTGTATCCAATTCAGCCCAGTCTTTATGCTAAGCTAATGGCCTGCTGGTTGTGGCTTCAGATTCACAATATAAACACAAAAAGTGCTATCCATCTTCTCAGCTACAGCTTGGCAAGGGAGGGAATAAGGAGAATTCTCATGGGAAGTGAGTGGTTCTGACTTCTCTTGATTGCTGTTTTGTGTCTTCATTTTTTCTTTGCTTTGCTTTAATTTTGTGAATTAATCTTTTGACCTTTGAACATTTATCTTTTTCCCTTTTTTTTATTCCGTGGCTGAGCGACAAATATAACAAAAATGATCTAAAGACAAAAAATTCAAAAAAACAATTCAAAAAAATCAACCAAACTAAAATTTAAACCGTTTTAGCTCCAAAAAAGGGAGGGAGGAGGGGCAGGGGGGAGTATACAGCATATTGTGCAACTCATGACTTTCTACAAAACATGGAAAAGTATAAAAAAGAGATCTTCTTCACATTGGACCCCTCAAGGTCCAATGTGAAGATTCTATTGCTCATGTCAGTGCTCATGGCAGTTTCACCTACAGACATACACTTTGTTTGTATACATCAAACATGATGCCATGAGCAGAATACACAGAGCGCTCTCTCAACAATGATCTGTCTACATTCATGCTGTTGCAGCTCTCCTGCTCTCATTGTTAGCTGGTAAAGACTTAATTAAGTTGTTGAGAAATAGAGAAGAGATTGGAGATTTGGGAAAAGGAAGTATGTAGATCACAATGGGTATGTGAACACAGAGTGTGCAATTAATATACTCCAAAACAAAGAGATGAAAGAGAAGTCAGGCTGCAAGCAAGAGTCTCTTCCTGGTCTTTTGCTGCCTCTCGACAGATGGCGTCAGGTAAGCCAGAGGAGTAGGCTGAGCAGTTGGAGTCCAATATTTGATGCTGGATTTTAGATAACATCTGTTAGGTGGCCAAGTAAGCCAAGTCACCCATTTAGGAAGATGATAGCTCAGATTCTTGGATGTGTCTCGAGTAAGCATGTCCTTGATGTAATGTTGAAAGAATTCATTTATGAGATCTATATCTCTGAGCCATATCTTTATGACAAAAAAATACAAAAAAAACAAACAAAGTAAACAAAGTAAACAAGTTAGTTTTTTTCAGTTCTGAGTCAAATACAGGATCCGGTTTAAAATAATGTTGTGATCTTACTATGAAACAAAAATACTTACATGGACGCTGTGCTGGCTGATGGTTGAGCAAAACCTGACTATAAGTATGTCGTTCTTTACATTCTGCACTGCAAAGACAAAGCCATGTCCATGAATATTTGGACATTGACACAATTTCCAGTATTTCTGCTCTGTACACCACCACAATGGATTTGAAATGAAGCAATCAAGATGTGCTTTAAGTGCGGACTTGGAAATGATACATGGAACAACTGACTAAACTGTGGGGGTGTTTTCGAGTCCCATCAATTCCCACCGGCCACTGCATATTTAGGTCACGCAATTCGATATCTGAACATAACGTACACATGCATAACACACTCCTGTGCTCAACGCAAGGTCATTTTGTTTGTGGGTACAGCTATAATAAATGGCCGCATTCTATGTTGCTGTGATTTTTGATCATCAATAACTAACAAACAAATGCTGCATTTCTTGACGATGCCATATGGGGGAATGAACAGCCTTGGCGGAGTGCTGCGCTGTCTGAGTGGTTTTCTGGTTAGTCAAGTGATTAACTTTCTGCTTACTTACTAAGTATGTAGAATGTCAAAAAATATTGAAAAATGCCAGAGTAACACACTCAGATCGTTTTATCACACTTATTTTGCCCATCCATACAAAATTTCCCCTGAGGGATCAATGAAATGTTTCTATTCTCTGCTATTCATCCAACATTTAACAATTATGTAACAGAAAACAACAACAAATCTTCGAGTGTGAAATGCTGACAATGAAATGTTGTTATGTTGCCTTAACTAGTGATGAAAATCAATAAATATCAGCAACTAGTTTTACATTACACTGTAAAACAGCATAACACATCAACACACCTGTAGAAAATTCACTTTGTTATTGGCCAGCGCCGTTGCCTCACAGCATGAAGGTTCTAGTTGTGAGTCTGCTGGTGAGCTGGGGTCTTTCTGTTTGAGGTTTGCATGTTTTCCCTGTCCCTGAGTGGTTTTTCTCTGGGTGCTCCTCCCACAGTCTAATGACATGCATGGTAGGTTAACTGATGATTCTACGTTAGACTTAGGTGTGAGAGTGAGTGTGCATGGTTGTCTGTCTCATTGTGTTAGTCCTGGGATAAACTGGAGACCTGTCCTGGATGTAGCCCACCTCATGCCCATTGCCAGCTGGCAAAAACTCCAGCCCTGTGCAACCCTTTAGATGACAAAGCAGGTATAAATAGATGGATAGATCCACATCTTCCTAACATCTTGAGCAGGTTTTGCACGGGAGCCACTGCTACAGTTTTACTGGTGCTCGTGTGCCGTCTTGCTTCAGCGGTGAACTTTTGTAGTTGTTGTGTGGGGAGATTCCTCTGCAGACTCAGCTAGAGCTAGCTGGTCATCTCAGCAACTCCTACTAGATCTGTTTCCTTATTGTATATCACCTTTTTTTGGGTTCACTAAGCACCAATAACATTAAGTTTTTTGTGACATCCAATTGACCCTAGAGAGCTGGGTCATAACAGTCACAAACCAAAGTAAAGATTAGCTGAAGACTTACTGTCACTGTGACTGGGTTGTTTTTAGCAGTAGATATATAAAGCACTTGATATCAAAGGCCTCAATTAAGGACATCAGCACTACCAGTTACTTTAAACTGGTTTAGATGATGAGATAATTAGCAGTTTCCCAATATTCCATGTTCTATGTCATTGCAATAGTTTATTCATAAGTTTGATGCAAGAACTGCTTTTGATGAAAATATATATTGATTTTCAAATACAGATTCTCTCAAGTCTCTTGTATGTGTTGTGCACACGTGAATTATCAATTGGTCTCATAGTTAAAGACCTATCAAATAAAAGTGCACACATCCTTTTTATTTTTCCACCTGGAATGAGATTTCACAATGAATGCCAAATTGCAATGATCATGCCGAGACAGAAAGGGTTGGATTCTTAGGCTGAAAATAACAGTGGATTTAACATAAACCATCACAAAAGCTGTTTGAAACATCAGGCATGTAGCTGGCATCCCTTACAGAACAACAAACGTAAAGATCATTATCACATTACAAGATGCATGCCTGAAAAGTAAGCCTTTGCAACATGTCAGTGTTACTATCAACATGCAGTGTCTGTTCAAACTACATGGATCTGACATTTATGTAAATTAGACGTTCGTTCACACGAACAAGCTCTAATGGTGGTGCATTCCAACATAGTGGAAGAAAGCAATTCTGTTGGCTGTGCTGCTTTTATCTCTGCAGGCTTTTCCAAAAGTCAGTACATTAAATACACTACCCTTCAAAAGTTAGGGTCACCCAGGCAATTTTATGTTTTCCATGAAAACGCACACTTTTATTCATTTGCTAACATAATTGCACAAGGGATTTCTAATCATCAATTAGCCTTTCAACACGATTAGGTAATACAGTGTAGCAATAGAACACAGGAGTGATGGTTTCCTCTGTACCCCATGTAGATATTCCATTAAAAATCAGCTGTTTCCAGCTAGAATGGTCATTTACCACATTAATAATGTCTAGACTGTATTTCTGATTCATTTAATGTTATCTTCTTTGAAAAAAATTTGCTTCTCTTTCAAAAATAAGGACATTTCTAAGTGACCCCAAACTTTTGAACAGTAGTGTATATTGATGCAGCTGATGATGATGCATTCACTTTGTGTAAGAAAAAGCTACTTCCAACCAGAATGTTGATAGATCAGTTTCCTATCTCAAAGTTTTGATATACTACAAGAACACAAAGGCAGAAAAATAATGTATTAGCAAGAGTTTTGATTTCGTGTATTGGATTTGTGAAGTTCAATAAAACAGCTCTTAATGACTTATGGCTTGTTGTATGTAATTAGTCTTAATTCACTCAGAATTTCTCCTATGTTAGATGTTTCCCAGTATTGCATCCTGATGTAATTTATTCAGCCTTTTCAGTCTTTAATGACCAAAATCTATCTGAAGTCACACGAACAAAAGTTATCTTACTTGAGCCTGTACTATTATCTAACCCCCTGCAGGTAAACCAAGAATCATTTTCCTTCATCAAACTGAGACACCATAGAAGTGAAATTAAAATAGATTTTTCATGTTCCAGCTGCTGTGTAATCCTGTCTCCAGCCAGCTGTCTCCACAAACAATAAACCCAGTGACTCATTCTTATAAAACTATTATTTAAAAGTCCATTTTACAAACTTATTCTAGTAATCAAATGTTCTGTCAATGGATAACATACCAAAAACCTTATTTCACTCTTTTTTTGAAGTATTTTTGATCACACACCTGTCTGAGCTGCTGCACTGCAGTAACTCAGTGGACACTGGAGGTTTCTCTGTCCCCAGCTAACTCGTAACACGCACCAATCCACATGAGACATGTTGGAAACGCTGGTGGATTTTAGTGTCCACCAACACATGTAAGGCACTCTGGGCACATCAAACGGTAGCATCTACTGGGAGCTGGATAAGTTCATGGACATCTGTACATTGTAGCTTCAGAAAACAACCTGGGTTACACTCTCCCCGTCCAAACCATAAACCTCAGAATGCACATCTGTCTCGATCAATTCTCAACCAGTGATTCTGTTTCATCTGAAAAAGACTTTGCAGCCTGCCATGTAATATTTCTATTGCTCTGTATCCAATGAAGCAGCAGTGAAAAAATAAATCATCAGTTCAAACTAAAAGCATGATGTCCGAGTGGCCCACAGTGTGTTTGTTGCTACCACTTGATACCTATGAGTTCAAAGTTGACACCTCCTGCAAGAGAATAATGTCATTCAAGATTCAAGGCCTTTATTTATCACAATAAATGAAGTCATTCTTACATTTTCTTTCATTTTCTTCCATGTTTCAGGCTAACTGCAGAGGCATTGGTGGTCTGAGTATTTCTTTTTTGTTAATGCTATTTTGTATTTGTTACGACCCAGTTGTGCAACTCAACTTATTGAGTCTATTGGCCTTCATTCAGTGCAAAAATCACAAAGTAAACAATCATTTTATGACTAATTTAATTGCATACAATTGCAATTAAAGATGCCTGCAGATTTGCAAAGTGACCAGGAAGCTTTTTTCTTTTTTTAAGTAGGGATGTGATCATTAAAACCTATTTTCACATTGAAAGCATGCTTTCAATATACTGCATTTTGTAAATCCCAAAAGATTTCTCCATTATAAGAAGGGAAAACAAGGTTGTTGTTTTTTTTACTTTGGAACAATGGCTTTTGGTCCAAATGGATACTGTGATACTGCAAGGCTAAGAAAACGGCTTAGCAGGAATCACAGCAATGGGATTCTGATTAATGAGAAACATTCATTTTTGTATTGACCATTTAAAAGACTATTAAGATTGCCACTCAAGCGTTGAGCATTAATTATAAGCCAGGCCTACATAAGCTTCCATGAAATTTAATGAGCATTGTAAAGTCTGAAGTAAAGCAAAGAACTTTGAAAATTAGCTTGTAAATGAAGTACAACAGTCATATTATTTTTTCCTGCCAAGTTGGTTTCAGTGCACACATTAATGATGTATGTGTGTATTCTTTTTTATTTTTTATTTTCATGCATACTAGCATGCACAACCCTCATAGGTTTAGAAGACACCAATATATTAGCATTGCTGCAATACATCCAAAACACACATTGTTCTGCTCCTCAGTCCTCAACAAAATATGTTACCTTCTATCCAAGGCCTGGCAAAGAAATTCTGCCATGAAAAAGGTTCCCCTTCTAAAATGACTGAAATGACTGCCCACCCAAAAGAAACCAGCATAAACAGCAGGCATTTGACTGAAAAGTACCTCCATTATATCTTCGTATACTGGGCAGTAAAACCTTATTCTCAACTTCATATATATATATATATATATATATATATATATATATATATATATATATATATATATATATATATATATATACACACACTGCTTTTGTCTGATGACAGTCTACCTTGATGATGAAATGATGATGACAGTTATGATTTTTCATTAAAATAAAAAACAACAAATAAAACAACAACAAATAAAACTGGTTTCAGCAGACGTTGTAAATAACCTAACATTGATGTGAAACCTATGTGGAAATAGTCTCCTGGCATTTCTTCGTAAGACAATTTCAAAGGAATTACAAGAATTAAATGAGAGTAGCTGCAGAACAGTCACATACATTAAATCTGCTTTTGACCATCAGCAGTGCTCGACCACCAAAGCAGCACATTCTGTGAGCTTGATGCGTTGTTCTTATCAATCTGTTAAATAGCATAAGGGTTCCTTTAAGACAGCTGCTGCTGATGTGATTGCAATTTAAAAGCTACTTTAGTACAGAATGACAACAACAACACACCAGCCCAGATGCCAAGAAACACAAGCTGAGAATGCAAGCTCATGGATTCACTCTGCACTATAATACAGCAAGTCTTCTTAGCCAACAAATATTTCATAAATATTCATGAACACAGGGTGGGTCTTCAGAAGACATATGCTTTGTTACTTGAGCAGAATCCCTCAAGTCTACAACATGACCGTCATAACATCCATAATGTGGCAAATCTCGGTTGAAATTCCTCGTTGAATATTCATAAGTTTATAAACTGTGAGACGTGGACCTGCAATATTATGCACTCATGAACAACAAATACAAGTACAAAGCTTCTTAAGGATCCTAACTCATCTCTGCTGTTCTTCACAAGCTTTTTGTGACACTGAAAATGCCTGCAGGTGCTTTCAGGGGTGCTTAAAGTTTTATCAGCTGTATTGATCTGTTAACTTTGCATTCATCAATAACACGATTAGAGGAATGAGCATCAGCACACTTGGTCCTCCTCCAGTGAAAAATTTGGAATAAATGCCTTTATGTTCAAATGCCTTCTCCTTTAGTTGAGAACACTGTCACTTTGTTAGCAGTTAGTTACATACACCACCTCAGCCACAGACTGTTCTGTCTACTGCCATCAGGACGGCGTTATCACTGCCTGAAGGTATTATTATTATTGTTTTGGTTTGGAACTGGTGTTCAGTACATTTTACTGCACATTAAACTGTGCATAACAGTGTTTGTGACAAATAAAGGTCTTAAATCTTGAATCTCGAACAATTTCAAATGAAATGTGATCGTGGAAGGATGAGGTGCACACAGGTTTAGGGTTGGTAAGACAACTTAGCAGCTTAACTATGAGGCTTTTCAAGAGCAGCATAAAATGACAACTGTATCTTTAATGCAGATTCCTTCTCCCAGGAGGCTCAGCTGTTTCCTATTAACACTTGCCCATATTCCACCACAAAGGCCTCTGCCAAGCAGCTTCCAGCATCATCAATGGCAGCACTAATTGAAATATTATCTCTCGTGCTTCACACAAATGCCTTGGCAAACCCTTAATAATTGCACACAGATTATTCCTCAGACCATGTATTTCCTAACCACGAGCTCTGCCACCTGCTCTTAAATTACAACTACATTGCTGCACTAGGGGACAAAACAGCTTCCAAAGTGCAGGATGCTTTCCTGCTATTAATGCATAAGAGCAGGCCGAGTCTCGAGTGGCCTCCTTATCACAGTGTTGATGTCAAGGATCCGGGCAGGTGATGGTGTATGATTGATGTCGGTATCTACTGCCTGCCCTCCTAAATTATATCTGTTTCTCTCCCTTGAGATTTTAAATCAGATAAAGAGAACATAAGGAAGATTTAGTAAAGTACCTCAGGTTGTAAATGCTCTTGCAAGGCTGAACTCCACAATTAAGTTGGTAAGGACAGGCAGCAGAAACAGATTGATTGTATCAGTAAAGTAGGCAGAAGAGGAATAGCTGCAGCAAAACAACGAGAAGCTATTACCCATTCAAGACAGGAACTACATGTAAGCTGATTATAATACAGACAATGGAATCCCCATATCTTGGCAAGGTCACTCTGAGCAGGTAAAACAAAAAAAGGACACAAAAGACTAATTAGAGTCAGATAGCAAGACAGGAAGGTGCTTTTGTTCATCACAGTTGACACTGGAGGATACCATTTATTATCTGGACTGTACCACCTTTGCTTGTTGCAAGATAACCCATGTTTACAACTTGTTTCCTTATCCTCTAGTCACTGATTCTAACTTTGGATGCTTCTTTATTCTTTTTGACTTTTGAGCTCCTAAAACATCCATCCATCCATCATCTATACACCGCTTAATCCTCATTAGGGTTGCGGGGGGGGGCTGGAGTCTATCCCAGCTGACTCGGGCGAAGGCAGAGGATGCCCTGGACGGGTCGCCAGTCTGTCGCAGGGCCACACATAGAGACAAACAATCACACTCGCATTCACAAGATAATAGAATAATCCCACGCATGCACAGGGAAAACATGCAAACTCCATGCAGAAAGATCCCGGGAAAGCAGGGACATGAACCGGGGATCTTCTTGCTGCAAGGCCAAAGTGCTAACCACTGTGCCACTGTGCAGCCCGCTCCTGAAACAGACCTCCAAAATATTATTTCCTGCATGAGCACCCAAGTATCCATGGGCAGCACCAAACCACTAACTTCCACAGTACAAGCATCTGCTGCGGCTTCAATCAAAAACACGACTGCAGCGACTCCAGCCTCCAGTGGCCAGCACTATGTTACTCTGGCTTGATCTCCTGGACTTCTCCCAACTGTTCTAACATGTGCTTTCTGATGAGGGAATTTCTGGCCGTGCTGAAGCAGGCACTGACATTCGATCTACTGATCCTTCTGACAGAATACAAAGTAACACTTTACAAAATGCCCCTCATGACATGGACTGCAAAGTGCTGTGATCCATGTTATGCTTGTACTGACAGACAAGTAGAAGACACAAGCCATTTACTGCGATTGTGTGGATTACGTGGGAGTCGTCTGTAACTCCTTGTCCTCATATAAAATTTATGTACTTTGGATTTTTTACTCGTGTTTGTTTTTCTGACTTTTGACATCAGGTCATGTGTTACAGCACTCTGCCATCTTGCTTACAGCTTATTATTTGCTTCAGAGTGGAAATGGGAGAAATTTAATCAAATGTTGATCTGATCACCACAGCTGGCGCACATAAGCCAGGAACTTCAAAATCACAATGACAGAAAAATCGAATGTGTTCCAGAGATGAATCAAAAAATGACTGTTTGTACAACTCCTTACAGTCAAGTAATTTGCCCTTCACTCACAACGAAGACCCTTCAAAATAAAAAGACAGTTTTTATGAACCAATGGACACAATTTGCTGGCAAAAAAAACCAAATATTGGTGTATGTGACAAAATGCATGCTTAAATGCTGATGTAAATGAACCATCATGTAGGAAAACTAGATGAAATAGCATATTCCTGCAACAAATGTTGACTATGATTAATTTCGCTATTTCACTCATTTTAGAGGTCACATACCATCTGTATCTTTGCTTGAAACGGCTCGATTCTTTATCAAATGTGAAAGAACAGATGTTTTGTTGGGTTATGTAAATAGGATGCAGCAAGTGGCACTAAATCCACTCCATGTACCGTAACTGCTTCATAAATAAAGCTCCTAACAAACCAGAATGACTGAGAAATGACTGACTTGGAGCCATTTCCTCTTTGCTGTAGCTCCTCTAAATTCTTCAGAAATTTGCTTCTTCGAGTCAAAAAGCAAAAAACACTGGATGAGTTTGAAACTCTGAGCGTTTCATGGTACTCCCCCCACCCACCCCAACCCAAAAGGAAACACATATGTTAATCCAACAGCATTTTTATAAAGCTGCTTACATAGAAACAAACATAGCAGAGTGTGAACTGGGAGTGAAGTAGGCGGCATTCCTTAGACACGACAACTTGGTGAATAGACGCAGTCTGAAGTCACTATCGCTGTTGCTTATTAATCAGCCCTCCCTGGCAGGGTCCCTTGTGACCAACAAGTCACATGACCAACTCACTGGAACTTAGCAAGCTTTGTAGGGGAGAGAAGCTTCTCCATAAGCTTAGCCTTTACGTTTGTGCAATTGCAGGGATGATAACAGTGCATTATTTGATATCCAAGAAGTGAAAGTGTAGCCATGTGCAAACTCCAGACTTTATTCAGCATTTTTCCATAACTTATGGTATCAAATATACACTAAAGACTAACACAATTAGCATTTTCTGCCCATGACATATTTACTTGGCAATGTCTATCTGCATTTCAAACACCAACATTTCAGACGTTTCCTTCAGGGCATGTCTGTCTGTGCTCTTCCACCCATAGACTTCTTATCATGTTACATTTTAAGAGTGAATGGTAGAGTATACACTGATACTATAATTATATTCAAGAAATGTGTTGTTTTTTCAGTGTCTCCTGAGAATTGCTGTTTTCCTTCTGTGGCTGCTGAATTGTCAATGTCATACACAATTACAGTGTGAGTACTGAAATCCTGCAGTGAAATTCCAGAACAGAAAACTGGTTGTTGACCCAAACTGAGTGTGAATAAATCAATCCAGCTTCCATCAATCCCCTACAAAAAACTTTCTAAAACCCCGATATGATTTATTTATACGAGCCTGTGAAATTACACACACAAAAGACAAAAAGCAACACTGAACACAAAGGTAAAATTTTATATGGAAATTGCTTCCCACCACAGGAATGAAAAAGACAATGAGATAACAATCACATCCAATTTGCAATTTACCTTTTGAGGAAACTGTTTCTCTGAAACAGGCAAAGTGGCTATTTAGGGTACATAAATGACCTTATGGTGTGTCTAATTTCCTTAATACTATGCTGTGAGGGAAAGTAGCTTAAAGTTTTTGTTTTTTTTAAAAACTAACTAGCATAACTAGTATAACCTCTTGGTTAAAGGTGTGGAGGAACAACAGGAAGAAAACACATAAGAACTATGAAAATAGCTTTTGCTGATCAGTCTTTTGTGTTCATTTCATTGCTTTGTCCTATCATTTCATAGATGTCAGGTCCAGATATTTTCAATTTATAGTGAAGATGCAGAAATACCAATTTCACCTGTAACCGCAGACTTACAAGACCAGAATTCAATGCAGTCATGAGACAGATATTGCTTCAAGTACAGGAGGCATCACAACAAATAATGTCTGGGTCTTTTCCATTCATATTCTTATTGTCCTGTCTACCTACATATCAGAGCTCTTACTTTTTGTTCAATATTCCACCACAAGGAACACATAAGATACAACTACCTTGTTCAAAATTCCCACCAGAAACACCCTTCAGCAATGCCACTGAAGCGTCTGTCAGCTTAGTCACCCTCAGAAAAGTGCAGCAAGGGGAAAGGCTTGAACATCAACCAGGCAAAGCTGCCCCAGACCCCAGAGTTTAAGACTTTGCAGCTCTAATCATCAACCGTGCAGCTCTGGTCTTAATTTTTATTATTATTTTTTGTTATTGGCAGGTTTACATTTTGAGCCATTTAGTATTTTTGGTATATATTGTATTCATTAATGAATACAGTTGTAAGTGTCACAAAGAACGGCAATGAGAAGGTCGTACTACTTCTGTGATTGAATATTGATTATAACTGATTATTTTCATTGGAAATTACTCCAACAATTATTTTTGTTTTAATCAATAATCAAACTTGATCAGGTAGAACTGAGACACATTGTACAAAACTGTGAAAACTGCCCATCACAATTCACCATGTTATCACATTCTAAACAACAAAACTACTCAGAGAGCACAATACTCCACCAAGGCTGCTCAGTCGTTGTACCATTTCCGACAGATGAAATCTTGAAGAAATTTGTGGTAGAAATCGCCACAGCATGTGACAATTTAACATAGATGAATAAAATGACCATGCACCAAGCACAGGCATGTGTTGTACATGTGTACGTTATGTGTGGATACCGAATCGCGTGACCTAAATATGCAGCAGATGGTGGGAACTGATGGGACTCGGAAACACCCCCACAATTGAATCAATTGTTCCTTGTATCATTTCAGATGGATAAGTCCTGATAAGTCTACAGTGGTCGATTTGTAGTAGGATCGCAATCATGTGATCGTCAGCAGGCAGCTGACATAGTGTTCACTTATTGTCATAGTTACAGTGACGATGTGCCGCTATCTCGCAATGATACAGAAATCTTTCACAAATCCGTGGATCCAGACTATAAGCCGCATCACTGCCAAAATCTAATCACTTGGTCCTTGTGTCATTTCTGGCCTTCCCTGAAAATGTCATTGAAATCTGTTGTTGCGAACAGACAGCCAGACGAACAGGCGGACAAACGTACGTCGATCATCACATAACCCTGCTGTTCCTTGGCAGAGGAAAGATAAAATAATAAAATTTTTAAAAAACAAGTTGTACAATTACCAGCTACGGTGATAACTTTCCATACCTCAACTAATTGATAAATCTGATCTACTTATTTCAGCCCTGGGGCACTGGATGTGTCCAGAAATAATGAAGCGGCTTCATACATGGTGGGGGTCAATATAGAATTGCTTTGCTCAGAGACACAACAGCAGGTTAATTCAGCAGCTCGACTCATCAGTTCAACAAATGTTAGAAATACCATCAAAACTACTGATCTGTACGCTTTTATTAAGATTATATGAGAGGTATACAGAAAGAAAAAAGTTGTTTTCATTAATTAATTTCACCTATATAGTATGGCCATAATTAAACAATCTTTTATTGATTCTTACAGATACATAAAATAAGCTAAAATATAAACAGTGGTGTGAAAATCCATTGTTACTATTTCCTTTACTGTGTTGGATAGGCAAGTCACAGACTTTAAATTCACTCTAGAAAGTTTTCACAAAAGCCATGTGCCATTTACAGCAACATTAACATTACCATGGCAACTGGGGAGACTAAAGCCTGCAATGAGTGAAATAGAATGTTTGTTGTATAGCACACATTGTATAACATAACATAGCTCAGGGTTACAAACCAGATGCACTTTATTTAAATTATTTTAAAGGGGTTATACATTTATTTTCATTCACTCCGATTACATTAAAAACATGACAGGTGAATAAAATACAATGGGTTCATGCCAGTGTCTGGAGGGTGGTTTATCTGAAGTAACAGTAGATGGGGCAAGTTCAAGCAGAGTGCATTTAAACAGTGCATTCTATTGCATCATATTCAAATTAAAAGAGGTATTATACAGTTGTCTGAGGGTCCCTTGGCTTTATTAACATCTCATGGCCAATTTACATAACATTCATTACTCTGCCAAGGAACACGGCAGAGTAATGAATGTTATTACTGGGAGCCAATTAAATTTAAAAACCTTTAAAAACGAATGAGCAAGTAAAAGAATATAAAAAAAAACAATTTGGTCAACATGTTTAGAAAACATTCTAAATTCAGACATTTATTACTCCGCCAAGGAACACGGTGGAGCAATGTGACGATCGGCATTGATTTGTCTGTTTGACTATCTCTTAGCAATATTACTCGAAAAATGGACTAACAGATTTGGATGAAATTTTCAGAGAAGGTCAGTAATGACACAAGGACCAAGTGATCAAGATTCTGGCAGTAATGCAACTTATAGTCTGGATTCACAGATTTGTTAAAGATTTTTGTATCATTGTGAGATAGCGGCACTGTAACATCACTGTAAATATGACTACAACTGAACACTACATCAGCTGCCTGCTGATGATCACATGATTGCGATCCTACTACAAATCAACCGCAAGGTGGACCACAAATTTTTAAAGATTTCATCCGTCAAAAATCACACAGTGGCTGAGCAGCCTTGGCGGAGTACTGCGCTCTCTGACTGCTTTTCTTCTTTATCATGTTTTGATATCACAGCACTGTACAAAGATAGCAATATTTACCTGCCAATGTCGGCTATCTGTCTGCTCTGCCTACACATTCTGCTGCAAGGCTTTATGTGGTCTGTGCACCAGGAGATGAACACTGACATTTTTTTACAGAAGCTGCTCTCTCTCTTTTGCCTGGAAATCCCTACAGAGTAGCTGTAGCGCTGCGATAAGAAGAGAACACACTCTACCCATCAACAATGATCTCAATGTCTTTAACAAAAGGCTGCACACAACGAGCACACCATGGCTCCCGTACCACCACCCCTATCCATCTCTGCTCTCTCAGCTGGCCATCCAATAACAGCTGTTGCTCCAAATTTCGATGTATCCGGCTATAATTCTCGCTTTGGCTGACATGGGTTGATGGAGGAAGGACAAGGGTACAATACACAAGCCAGCAAGGGTCTCAGCCAGAAAAACCACAAGAGTTTATGTTGAATCCTGGCAACATAGCCAGCACTGTCTTCTCCCAGCCACATACGGAGAAAGAGGGAGGGAGGCAGCATGCTTAGACAATGAGGCTGCCTCATTACCACTGTTTATCTTAAGCTGGATTAATACTTTAGAAAGAAACGCTAGTATTTTCTTTTTTAGGAAATGAGCACGTGTCTCCTCTTTTGGGATGGTTTACTATTCGGATGTTTTACTGTGGTTTTGATTTTCTTTTCCTGCTGCTATTGTTTGCTGGTTTTCTTTTCCACCCACAGAATTTGATTGCTTCCCTACCCTTCATATGTTGAAGTCTGCTCATTTAGTTCTTGTGGAACACGGTCAACTGTTGGGGTTCAGATCTTTCCTTGGTTACAGAAACACTCTGAAAGCAACTCGCATAATCAATCCACTGACAGAAACAGTGGGATCGGCTTCAGAAAAGCTGGAGGGACTCTTTGTTTGAGCTGCTACTAAGCTACTGCCTCACCTTACATGAAACACAAAGAGATTGGTATGTCTCTTTTCAAGCACACACTCTTTATCTATTTCTTTCTTATGTATTACTTGCCAGGCATGAATCTGTTCTCTCATGGAGAGCTCATACAAATGTCTGTCTGTACCAAATAATAGCTAGTAGGACATAATGCAAGACTCCCTTCACTCGATGGGTTTGCTCTTAGACTGACCTTGACATATTCCCACATAATTTCCCATTGCACATGAGAAAGCCAAATGACGAAATGACACTGCACTAAGAATAATGTCAGCTGTCTCCGTGAAATTATCGCAAAATGAATACAGAACAAAGAACTATATCACAAAATATATCAGCAGAGAACTAAACTGATCGTCATTTTGGACTAAACCTCCCACCCTTTCTCCACGCAGCCCCTAGCAATTTTAGCCTGCGGCTCATCCCCTCGAGGTGCACAGAGAAGCGCTTCAAGTACTTATTTGTGTCGACCGTCATTCAGATGTACACTGCCTCCTATCACAGTGGCTCCAGCATCAGCCCACTAGCAGAGAAGGCACTTCTTACTGTCTCTGCCAGCTGCTGTTTATAGTTTTTCTGTGGTTCTGTGACCTGTCCTGGTCTCTACATCCACCCTGCCCTTCTGACTCTGACATGCAAAGTTCTCTGCAGAGTAGTTTACACATCTGTATACAAGTTGAAATAGCATTACTTCATTCACAAACCGTCATGATAGACACAAACTGCTTCCACTTGTAATTACAATCAGATCAGATCAGATGAGTTACTGTGTTAGGTACTTCATGTAGTTATGTATGTTTAAGCAGTGATAGTGACCTATCCCATGTTGATGGGTTTGAACTGGAGAATGGAAAAACACATAAAAAGAACTGGAAATTTTTTACACGATCAGGGTCGATGACTTCAATTTGATTCTTGCAAACAAATATCAATACCAAAGCTAAAACGGTAGCACGGCAAAAACAAATCAGGAAAGTAAAGGAGTAACAGATGATACATAATGGAACTCAGTTTATATTGACATATTTAAAAAAAAAAAAAAGAAAATAGAGAATATAAATCCAAGGCAGTGGAAGCAGTTTGTGTCTATCATAACTGAAGCAACTCTTCACTAAGATCCACTCTTTACACATTCACATCTGTCCACCTTCACGTCACACTGCTGCTCATAAATATTACATGTTTAAGGTAAGTGGGAGAAGTACTTTAGGGCACATTTTAAACTTTCATTCTTTTAGCAGGGCTGCAGTTGTGTCCAGAAGTGCGTAGGACCCTCTTGAAACCCATTAGTTTCTTCTTTTTACTTTTTCTCCCGTTTATTGAATTGCAGTTTTGAAGGCCTAAAAATATTTGACAATACATGCAAATTTGCACACGCACCAGTGAAAAATTTGATATTTTATAGAACTCGTACAGGTGTGAGCCAAGATGGCTCAATAGCGCCACCTGGATAATTTCAAACAGGCTCTATGAACAGGACACATTACCTACAGCTATGAAATTTGGTAGGTATAAGTAACTGGTCACGACGCACAAAAATGTAACTGACACCCATGTCAGCAGCACAACAGGAAGTCAGCCATTTTGAATTATGTGACATATTTTGGATTATTTTGGACCAATTTTTGCACATTTTCAAAAGTTATAAAGTCAAACAGAGTAACCCCGACAGAGCTCAAATTTGGCCAGGATGTACATCAGGCATGGGTGATCAAAAGTTATAAAATGCTCTGCAAAAGTCTGAGGATGTGGAAATGATGGCTGACGTAATTTCGACAATTCGCCATGACACAGGAAAGACTGTGCAACTGCCCTGTACATGTACCAATCTGCCTCAAACTGTACATGTGTGATCAGACTCTGGCCCTGATGAATTCTATGGACCAAAATACAGTCACAGAGAGAGCGCCACCTGGTGGGATGGGTCACCATGAAAAAGAAAGTGCTGTCGAACTAGCCTGTACATGCATCAATCTGCCTCACATTTTACATGTGTGATCACAGTCCAGCCCTGAAAACATACCTAGGCCAGCATACATTCACAGTGATACCGCCACCTGGTGGATACTTTTGATAGGTCGCCATCAAAAAGGCCATAGGCTGAAATACACTCTCAGTCGCAGCGCCACCTGGTGGACATGCTTGGATTCACTTACCACCAAGGATGTGAGGACCTGAACAGCGCTGCTTGCAGCTTTAATTGTAGCTGGTGTTGAGGATGTATGCTTGTAAACACCTGTTTGTTTGTTTGTTTTTTAGTAGGTTGCAAGTTATAGTACAGTTAACATTATAGTTATGATGTGTTTGCATATATGGATATTTATATATTTGTAAGATATAAGTTAGCTAAAAAGAAAAAGATATTCTAAAGAAGGAGGATAGGAAATTGTAAAAAAAAAAAAAAAAAAACAAAGAAAAAAAACACCTGTGTCAGATGCAATGCAAAATATATGTGGAGTGGATATTAAATAATTAGACTGGTTTTATGTAAGCTGTGCCACAGTCTGAGCCATGTAGTATACTCTGATCACTGGGCAACAAAAACAACATGTGAAAGTTTTAATCTGATCGAATTACATAAAATATGCATCGCTCCAACTATTAGCTACACCTCATGCAACCTGAATTACATCCTTAGGGATTTGCTGATTACAGTTTATCTAATTGCAAATTTGATTTTAAAGCGATTAATCGCACAGCTCTAGTTAGCCACAGCGCTTGTTTTTGCAGCTATGCCTCATGCTTTGTCACCATAAAAGCTACACAGGAGAAGAAAATGGTTATCACGCTCACTATGCCTGCAGGGAGCGGAAGCAGAGCACTGCACTGCCCCACTGTCGCATACCGAGGCAAATCACAAGAAATACCACTTACATTGAAACACTGTCATTTTTAAGTATGGGTACTAAAAAACTGAGATGTAGGACAGAGCTGAAAAATGTATTTCAGAGCAAAGTTGTGGTTTAAAACAATGCAAAGGCAGCAATTTGGGATATGCAGTGGATCTGACCCAGGGCTTATAAACTGTCATGTCATCAGTTTTACAAATTCATGCCATACCATGCTCTTTGTGTGACAGTCACACTTTTGATAGTATCTCATGCAGTAATGCTCTATGATATGTTTTTAATCTACTGCACAGTGAATATTGAATGAAAGTTTTCTAAAAAATTATATCACAAATTACAATATCTGTCATAAAATCAGACCTAAAATTTTTACTTTTTCCCTAAATCGCTTACCTCTAGCATGGCACAATGTTTGGTACGACACTGGAATATGTACATCTAGTATCAGTATAGTGCACAATACTATGTTCTGATAGGTGGCCCTATTGCTGTCTGAACTTATCTGATCCCTGGTTTGGAAAATACAGTTCTCATTATTTCTCATCTATTACTTCAAGAGCAAAGACCAGTATAGAAATTGTGCAAGTAAAGTGGGCAATCTTAATGTAGGCAATGGTGAGTGTAGGTGTAAGTGCAGCAGAGCACACAAAGCAGCAAAACACTCTCTATCAACTTAAGTCACTCTTTGTGTGAAGGATCAGAGTAGTTGCTACCACTAGTAGAACATCAGCCATCTATCAGATAATGAGCATCATTCCTACTATACTTTTCAGAAACATGGTCAAAATTAAACTCTCTCTTCCGACTGGTTGTTTACTTGTCTAACAGCTGTTTGCTAGCAAAAGAAAACCCATTCTCCACTTTAAAATCTGCAATGTTTCTAGCTTCTCAGCTAACTGAAAGGGATTACAATTTACCTTGATTTTTTCACTTTTTGTCTGTAGATAGCAACCACTCTAAAAAAAAAACAAATATGAAACAAAATTTGTTGAGATACGAAAGCATTCAAATTTGCAGTATCCTGTGCTAAGTATGACTATTAGTAATATGCACTAATATGTTTTCAGGACACCCCTGCTCACCTGTAAATCTGCCTGTCTTTATCATACATCCATCTTCTTTTGCTGTTTACTTGTTGTTGCTTCAAAAATGCTTATAATAGCCAAAAAGCAATAATATTCGCCTCACTGTCATCTGCTGTGCCCTATTCTGCCGTTGCAATGACCCAGTTTCCCCATTGGGACCCTCTGAGTTTCATCTAATCTAATCTAACACATCTCTGATTCTGTAAGAGATCTGCTGATATGCAAATAACTTCAGCACAATTTGGGGCTGTATGCAGAATGGATTGGACTTGAAACTGGGAAGGGAGGGAGGAAGGGAGGGGTGGAATTTTTCTAGGTGTATGACAGCAGACATTTTTAACGGCATGCCAATGTGACACACAACAAAATGCCATCTCCTCTGCTGCTTGTTCCAGTGGTAATTTGTGATTTTTGTTGATTTTTTAAATGTCACGAGTACTGAGGATTTGTTTCACTAGAAAAAGTTGTCACCTGCTATGTATTGTACTGTTTTATGACATAAGCAAAGCTGCGTTGGCTTGACAATTACAATATTTGGTGAGTTTCACTGAGCTCCTTTTAAAACAGTTAATTCCATATACTACTGACACATCGACAATATGTAAAAAAAAATACATAGAAAAATACTCTAGATTTACTAGAGGTTATGAAAATTGGTTCTAAAGGCAGCATATGGGAAGAGGAATAAGAACTTGCAGTGTAAATGAGCTGTCACAAAGCAGAACTTTGAAGGGTCTGCTTATTTTAAATTAAACAATAAACGTGTGAAATCATTGAGGACAGATTATTTGCGGAATTTCATTGAGTTAAAACAAGTTCCTTTTAAAACACATAATTCATTCCATATACTACAGACTCATCCACAATATGAAAATACATAATTAGATTGACAGTTCTAAAATTATGGAAAATCTGAGATTTACTCGAGGTCATGAAAATTTGTTCGAAAGGCAGCATATGGGAAGAGGCACAACTGACTGTCACAAATCAGAACTTTGAAGGATCAGCTTGTTATAAATAAAACAAGTGAAATAATTGAGGATAGATAGATAGATAGATAGATAGATAGATAGATAGATAGATAGATAGATAGATAGATAGATAGATAGATAGATATGTTGTTTTTCCCTATTGCTGAAGAGGTAAAACATGTAAGGTCTGGAGGCCTTGTGAGGAAAAGAAAAACACCTCTCCTTTCTTCATCAATAAATCCGCTACAGTCATTTGTCAATTCACTCAATTAGTTCTGTAACCATTCACTACTGATTTTAAGGGTTATTATCAAAAGACAAGGAGGAATTGCAGAATTAATTTCCTTTCCTTGAGTCCCAGTCTTATTGTGGATGATGGAGTTCAAAGAAAAATAAATTTCAAAAACATACCACGTCGATAAGGGCTAATAAAGGCGCTGCTCATATTTCCCCACACTTGGGTCTTAATCTGTGTGTTTTACGCGCACCTCTGTTTAGCAACAGTCTGCTCACTGGACTGAATCTTAATGTCAGGTGTAAACAAGGTCAGAAACTGCTTCACTGCTCTCTCTTCCAACAGCAAAATCTCCTTGCCTGCTCGGAGAATGCATGGCTTAACTTGGATGACCTGGCCACGCAGTCGATGTGGATTAAGAACAAGCTAATACTTAATCAACTTTGCAGCAAAGACCTCCCGTCCGTGAGATTTGCCATGCGTCAGGATGATCCGCGGGCAGCAGGAGCCACAGCCGTCAAAAGGACAATTGCACGGAGCAGGTGCATTAAAATAAATAGCTGTGTGACTGCATCCGTGTGCAGGGAGGATGATGATGTTACTTATTGTTGCTCTTTGAGATGCAAAAAATGCGCACGCAACCAAAGCAAAACTAGGCTGCTCCTGAAAATTACCTTTAACAGGATTAGTGCAAACTTTAGAAGAGAAAAGGCTTCGGCTTCACATATATATAACCGGTGTAAAAATACATCCAAACCAAGCAGTGGGATACTTAAGAGTCCAGCCAATGACACCAGCCGAGCTCAGCTGCACTTCACTAATCGCTTAATTTAAGCTGCGGCTTAGATGGCAAGCATTGTGGTGTCAAATGTTGCCAAAAGGAGCAAACACTGTCCGACACGCGAATAAGACACTTAATAAAGCAAACAGAGCCGAAGGTGGCGATAACAAGTGCTGCCAGGATGACAGAATCCATCACTTACCTTGCTCCAGCAGCAGGATGGTCATCCCGAACAGCATAACCCAGTACAGAGGATTCTTCATGGTCACGGATCTGTGCTTGGTCTGATGTGTGATGTCGTCTCGGAAAATTAGCCTGCGAGTCTCTGAAAATCCCGAAAAGTGCTTTTCTTCAAGTCCCCGGTCCTCCTGTGTGACTGTACGGCATCCACCAACGCAGCGCTCCACAAAGTCCCTCCTTCCACCGTGAGGTTATTGGCAGCGGTGATTGGAGCAAGTCGGCGGTGAGGAAAGCGACCACGTCCGGCTAGTTTTTTTCGGATTAAGGACACTTGATGATATTCACACGCACTAATGCTTCCGCCGCTTTATTGTGAAGCCAAGCTCGGCTCTCCTCCTGTCCTGCTCTGGTTGTATGTGTCCAGCTTTACGCAGACTGGAGGCGCTGCTGCGTTCTGTGGAGGAGGTGCTGCCGTCCCGCTGGCTTCTCCCAACTCAAAACTACTCTTTTATCATACAGTATTTATTGTATTTCAACATAATATGTGCAATAAGAGAGCATTTCCCTTTTGATTGGGCACATTCACCACCTACAGGGTTCCTTTTCTTGTTTTCAGTTCAGCAGTATTCTATAGGCCTGTCCTGGTTATTATCTAAGCTTATTTTAACATTCAACAAGTGGGGAAAAGCAGGAGCCTAGTGACCAGCAGTGACCATCTTAAACCACTTAACGTGGATACAGTGAAGCAGTCAAATGATGAAAGAGATTAGGAAAAACATTTTTGCAAGTGTCTCATTATGTGACGATCGGCGTCGGTTTGTTTGCCCGTTTGTCCGTTTCTGAGAAATGTTGTGAACAGACAAACAGATTTGGATGAAATTTCCAGGGAAGATCAGAAATGACACAAGGACCACAAATGATTCGATTTTGGCAGTGATTTGGCTTATAGTCTGGATGTACAGATTTGTTAATGATTTCTGCATCATTGCGAGTTGGTGGCACAGCGTCACTGTAACTATGACACAGTGTGTACTGTGTATATAATACAATCTTAAACTGACCTTATATCCCTGTCTTTTAAGCTACTGTAATGGTGAATTTTCCCCACTGTGGGATCAACAAAATGTATCTTATTTTATCTTATTAGTTTTAACATAACACTGAACAGATAAGACCATCAGCAAGGATGTGAGCAATTTCTATCACTAGGATTATTTGCTTTGCTGCTTCCTACTATAACAAAATCTATCAATTTTTACTCTGTTATGTGACGATCGGCGTTGGTTTGTCTGTTTGCAACATTACTCTAAAACAGACACACAGATTTGAATGAAATTTTCAGAGAAGGTCAGACATGACACAAGGACCAAGTGATTAGATTTTGGCAGTGATGCGGCTTATAGTCTGGATCCATGGATTTGTTAAAGATTCGTGTATCATTGCAGGACAGCGGCACGGCATCACTGTAACCATGACTACAAGTGAACACTATGTCAGTTGCCTACCGACGATCACATGATTTGATTCTACTACAAATCGACTGCTGCGGAGCATGAATTTTTTTAAAGATTTCATCTGTAGGAAATCATACAATGACTAAACAGCCCTGATGGAGTACTGCACTCCCCGGGTGCTTTTCTTATTTTTAATGTGATAGACTCTTCAACTTTCTTAAACTATGAAAGAAACTGAGATCCCACATGACTTGAACTGCTCAGTGTGCTTCATTTTAAAGGCCAGAAGCCTTAAAGACTGACTATCAATTCCTTTTTTTCCCTTTTATCCTTTGTTTTTCTTTTATTTCTTTTGAAATATTTTTACACAGTCCTTGTAATATGGCCATATTGTTAATGCAAATACTAATTATGACAGCAAAGCAAAGCATACTGATTGAATTAAATGACTTTAGCTGTCTGTAGGGGTTTGCTTTTGTCAGCAAATCAATCAAGCTGCTAGACATGCTGATTCTTGGTTTGAAAAACTAACCCTGCTTTCTGGTATTGATTCTCAAAATCTGCAATCTAGACTCAAACATTTAGTTACCAGTAGTGCCAGTGTTTCCCTCTAGGACTGAACATGTGAGAATAAAGTGTCAGGATTCAAGGGAGGAATGAGGGATTATCCTTTTATTGTGACCTATTGCCCATGTTTCACTGTTATGTTTTTTTTTTGTTGTTGTTGTTTTTTTTACCTGTCTGGGGACTGCAGATGTAAATTAGCAGTTAGTTAGTTGCAGTTGTTGTTTTTCTGTTGCCATCAGTGCTTATAAAGTATCCTATACACATCCATGAATCTAAACATCACTAGGTATTTCAGTCTGTAATGTAAGAGAAGCAGCTCACAGCCACATAGACACACATTTTGACGAATATAATCCATCATTTCAACTCAGTATACAGAATTTGCATTTTGTTTTCTAACCAATATGACTCAACTGCAGTCAAAGTTTTAACAAAAGTTGTCCCATTCTTCAGTAATGGAGCTTAGTCCAACACCAGCGATGACAGACAGAAATTTATTGCCATTGATCACGTAAGACAAGCAATACTTTTCTCAATTTAGGTTCAGTCAGTACAGTATATATAGTTCAGTTTGTCTGTTTCCTAGTGCTCGTCCCACAGGACACTCCAAGTCACGCTGTTCTGTGTCAGCTGGCAGCTGCAACACCTGTGTTCCTGCACTTCACTGCATTAGTGGTCTTTTTAACTGAGTGCAAGAGTGCGGTTGCTCTTCTGCTGTTACTTCTGTTGTTGCAAGAGCTTTGATTCTGCTCTGTGTCTGCACCCTGGAGGCACTTTGTTTCTGACTTGAGTGCCGTTGGGGAGATCCCTTATCACTTATCATGCTGTATACATGCCATGCTGTTATTCTGTATTGCCAAAGCAGGGGGCATCGCAAAGAAAGAGAGAAAAATAGCACTAGTTTTTATTTTATATTTGTAAAAAACAAATAAGAATAAATAAATAAACTGCCCTGACTGCCTCAGCATAGCCTCCATTTTTAATGTTGATTTTTGATGTTTGTAATATTTTTAAGATATGTACTACATGTAATAGCTCATTCATCATCATATCAGTGCATAGCTATTTGATGGGTCTTCTGCTGCCACAATCATACCTCTATGTATTTTTTCCTGTAGTTAAGAGCTGTCAATTATTAATAGGTAATCACCGGTCATTATTAATTATCAAAATGTATTGATTGCTATCATAGAAGACGAGGGACATGCAGTAACCTGTAGAAAGGCTTTGGTGGTCCATGTGTCTTTCTTCCTCTGCCCATCATATGAGCTGTTTTGCCAGCTGGGAAAAATAAACAACTGTCCATGAGCGTTAGACCCTTAGGGCCACAGGTTTATCCATCTTCACTGATTTTGGCAATTTTATTAGCTGCAAATGTGTTACCTTTTTTGCTTTCCCAAATCACAACTTAAGTTGAGTGACACTCGACAATGTTAGGTACTTCTGGCCCTGTGCTGTGAAAGGGCCCTGTCTCAAGACTTTTTTTTGTTGTTTATAATGTCCTCATGTGGAGCACACGGTCAAGATTTAATCCAATCATACCACTATAAATATTCAATGTCAGCGCTGAGAGCAAGCTGACCTCTTTACTTATAATATATAAAAATAAGATCATAATAAGAGTGAAAATCTGTAGACAGTTTTCAAAAGAGCCATGTGTGCAAGACAGTTCAAGAATCTCACAGAACTAGAAGCCTTTTGCAGAAAGACTGGGTGGAAATCCTCCACACAAGCACAGTAAGATTCTTAGCAAGATACAGAAAACATTAAGACGCTGTGATACCTGCCAAAAGGGGTATTATTAAGCATTGCAAATGCAGGGTTCTGAAACTTTTGCCTTGGGCCATTTCCCTTTTCTCTTGCAGAACAGCCAAACAATAAATAAGAGAACAATGAACACTTTGACAAGCTTTATAAAAGAGGAAAGCTTTAAGCCTGATTTCAAATGTAGAGAGGGTGTGTCTCCCAAACCCAAATGGGCAGTGGTTCCACAGGACAGGTGACTGATAGCTGAATGTTCTGCCTTCTATTCTACTTCTGAAAACTCTTCTTAAACATGAACAAACTGGAATCTATCTGATAAATGTGATTTAGAAAAGTCTAGCACAGTCCCTTCAGTGCCACTGGCATGTTCCAGTCTTTGTAATAACATGTTGTGATGAACTGTATCAAACACAAAACAGGGAAATCATAGAGTCCACTGTCTGAGGCTATGAGATGATAGCTGGTAACTTTCACAAGAGCTGTTTCCACATTATGGCGTTATCTACATCTGACTGAAAGTCTCCAAACAAACTTTGTCTGTGCAGATGGTCACGTTGTTGGCTTGCAACAGCTTTTTCAAGAATTTAAAAAAAGGGAAGGTTGCATATTGTTGTTGACTAAAGCACCTGGATCCAGAGTAAGCTTTTTAAGCAGTGGTTTCGTGACAGCAACTTTAAAAGCATGCCATACATAGCATGTTAGTAAAGAGAGGTTGATGATGTCTATTAATGGAGTGTTAATTAAAGGAAAAACACCTTGAACAGTCTGGTTGGGATGGGGTCTAACAGACACGTTACTCGTTTGGATGAAGCGACTATGGACGTTAACTCAGAGAGATTTATAGCAGAGAAACAGTGCAAATATAAATCCAGTCTCACAGAGCCGCTGTGCCTGATGACATAGCCGTGGGTATTTTTTCTCTCATAGTCACAATTGTATTCATAAAGAAGGTCATAAAGTAATCAGTACTGAGGACTAAATGAATGCAAGGCTCCAGAGACCTATGACTCTCTGTCAGCCTGGGATTGTGTCATGCCCTTCACCTCCAGCTCTGTTTAGTTGGCAGCCTTCCTTCTCCCTCCTTTCCCTGTCCGTATGTGGGCATGAGTATGTGGATATGTGTGGAATGTTTGCAGGTGCGTTGGATAATTATCTGAGTGACCACACCTGTTCCATCTACACCCCTGCACCATAAAAGCCTGGCTGAGACCACTGCACCATGCCGGACCTTTACAATAACATTCAGTTTGTCAAGCCAGCTCCTAGTTATTGTTTTGAGTGTTGCTTGTTGTTTCAGTAAGTAATCTGTGCTTTCTTTGTCCAGTCCGTGGCCACCCCTACTTGCACCGCTAACGCTGCATGACCATCTGTATCATCACCGTGTGCATTCCACTTCACCCTGGTAGTATCAGTAGTTGTAATTCTGATCTGTGTCGTCGACCTTGTTGGTGTTTCTGTAGTTTCTTGTGCCACATTTAGTGGCTTAATTACGTATGCCTAATCTTGCTCGTAAGATTAAGTGAGTCTGATCTGATAGTGCGTCGTGTTTTCACCTAGTACTGTTACCTGCTGTGATTCCATGTAATTCACCTGCCAGCCAGTAGTTGTTCCCCTAAATAGTCACCCCAGTTAACCTTCTCAGACATGTCACTACTTGTTGAGCTACGTTTCACTTCCTGGAAATATTGTACATATTTCATTAGTAAATTATTGTATTTGAAGTTATTCTGTGATGTATTTCTGTGGCCTTGCACTTAAGTCTCTAACCCAGGGGTATTCAACTAAAATTCAAAGAAGTCCAGTCAGAAAAAATGTATGAAAGCAAAGGTCTGGAACATCATAATGTCTAACTTGAGTTAGTGTGATATATATTGATGTAACCTAGTAGTTTTCTTAGTGTCTGCATGTAATCAATAACTGACTGTCAAATCAAATAAAGTCAGTATGGTTCAAAAATTTTCTGACAATATTTATTAAGTAACTTTTGATATAACTGTACATCTTGAAATAAAGTGCAGAACTTGAAAAAATAATGAATGAACAACCTGAACAAATCTCATTCTGATATACATCTCAAAATTTGCCTGAGTTTCAAACACTTAAACAACTGAACACTTTTACATTTTTTCTTGTCTTATATCACTCCCCTTATA
Organism: Amphiprion ocellaris; assembly: GCF_022539595.1. Lineage (NCBI taxonomy): Eukaryota > Metazoa > Chordata > Actinopteri > Pomacentridae > Amphiprion > Amphiprion ocellaris. The sequence continues at coordinate 23,938,540 of NC_072779.1, forward strand.
TCCCCTGCTGCTTAATGGGAGAACTGAGCTGCTTGCCTGGCCAGTATTTTTAATCGTGGCCTGAAAGGTGTCGGGGCCGTTGTCAAACACATTTGGAGGCTCATTGGTGACAATATTTAGTTTTTATTATGTTCATAGTTGAGAAAGCTGCCTTGCAGCTGCATGTTGAGCCAAACATGGTCAGCATGTGACCACGGCCTGTCCTCCTCTCATCTGCCCCTCGCCTCTCAACGGCTTGGCTGTGTGATCTTCCAGGGCTTAGCCTGACTGAATGCATGCATGCATGCATTCAGTTGCACAGGTGTAGGGCGGGGCTAAAGTGTGCTACCACTGTCTTATTAATTTGGACTGACAGTTTAGTTATCCAATAAAAACAGAGCAGGGTTTCTGCTTGATGTCCAACAAAAACTATTGCAGTGTCCCATTTGTAACCCATCCCTGGGTTACACCTGCAGCTTCTCTCACATGGGTATTACAAAAATATATCTACTTTATTGAATTAGAAGGAAGCTGAAGGAGCATGGCTACACTACTACCAACTGATTCTGATCTAGCAGTCAAACAATAACCTGTTCAGATCACACTGAAGAAAAATTTACTTGACTGTGTGAATACTGTCCTCAGAAGCAGGAAACGGGAAGCTACAGAAGCATATCCTCCCTCAACAAATACTGTATCACTTTTTTATATGTTACACATTTGTCACTGGATGATCAGGAAAGGACCCAAGTGCAGAACACACAGGCAGACTGTGATTATAGTACAAACTTAGTGCATGGAGGGGAGGTTCAACTGATAGCTGGACAATCAAGGTGTGCAAGTGAACAGAAGTGAACAACAGAAGAAAACCAAAGCATATCCAGTCAAAAGTCCAACTAAGGAAAAGAAAAATGTAAACACACGGGCACAAGATGAGACAATTTAACAATCTACAAATTAGCAGGGCAACAGACAACAGGTTAACAGGGTGTAGAAACAAGGTACAAAAAAAATGAAATGTACAAACCAGAGATGAGGAACACAAGGTGGCAACCAGGCATTTGATCTGAATAACAAAACAGTTGCAAACAGAAGAGTAGCAAAGACAAGACTATTTATACATTGAGAACTGACTGGAGAGACAGACAAGACACAGGTAAAACTAATGAGGGCAATCAAAAGAGAAGAGAAAAACAGACAAAGGAATAAACAGAAGCGCCACAGCGGGAAAAGCAATTTCAAAATCAAACAGGAAGTAACTGAAAAATGACACAACACCTACACATAGACAAACAGAGGAAATACAAACAGGGAATCACAGATGATACAAAAAGGGAGATACAGAATATTAAAATACATAGGAATGAATGAACCAAAATACAACTAGAAACTAAACCCCATTACTTATGACAATGTTATTCATTCAAAGACATTCTATTTAGGACAAAAGACAGCAAATGACCAAGTGATTAGATTTTGGCAGTGATGCAGCTTATAGTGTGGATCCACGGATTTGTTAAAGATTTCTGTATCATTGTGAGATAGCAGCACAGTGTCACTGTAACTATAACTACAACACTACATCAGCTACCCGCTGACGATCACATGATTGCGATCCTACTACAAATCGGCCACTGCGGACTTATTGGGACTTATCTGTTGGAAATGATACAACGACTGAGCAGCCTTGGCAGAGTACTGCGCTCTCTGAGTGCTTTTCTTGTTAAATTTGTAATGAGGTTGGATTTTAATAGTTGTACATTTACTGTGTCTGGGTGTATACAGGATCCGTGGGCTCTGTCTCTGTGATGTGACGACTCTCGGGCCACAAAGAGCAAACAAACTAAAATCACCAAATAATGGAGGATTAAAAATAAGTTAAGCATGAGGCTTTAATGTCTTGCTGTATATAAATCAAAAAAGGTAGAAGTGAACATTATTAGCTTACACATCACTCTGTGTCCATTTTGAAATTTGAATGATCTTGTACTGTAAACAGAGACAGAAATATAGTGTGGTGGAACACTACAGACAGACATGAAGCAGTGTAACTCACCTTAAACCATCCATCATCTCACTCATGATCCCAGCAGACATCACTTGTGCACAGCTGATTACTGTTTGTCATTCTGAAATTTTAACAGTTGCTGTGTTTAAAATACAATAGGACTGCACCCTTTAATCAAACATATTTCTTTATCATAAACAGAATATTTACTCATAATGAGCTTTAGAACGCTGATCCCTGCAAAACTGAGCATTTTAAGATTTGAATGGAGTTTGTATTATATCCAGGCGCTATGCTATAAATAAAGTGGGATTTAATAGATTTACATAGACTTTAACATGCATTTTTATGTAATTTCTAATGACTCATAAGTCGTGCATGTCACCACCATGAGCCCACGCATTGGTAATCAGTGGGCAATGTGTATCATGAAATTAGCATAGAAATTGTATTGTACACAGGTTGTGATACAGCTGTTGCTTTACAAAGAGTGAAACTCACAGACTTTAGTCATAATATTTTTTTTTCTTTCTCATTATACTTGCCATTTTGAAATATGAATGGAGTTTGGACTTTATACAACAGGTGAGCTATAAAGTGCAATACACTTAATTGATTTTATGCTCTGCATCAGTCCCCTGATATTTTATTTTTAATGCACACTGTCATATCATGATTTTGAAAAGTGCTTTGCAAATAAATAATGTGATTATCTGTGCTGACTACATGTCATGTCAAATTCTTGGTATAATTTAGTAAAACCTTAAGTGCTTTCAACTGACTGAGTTGAGTTATTAAAATTAGTATATTTGCGTTGTAATTGTCAGCTAATTTGATAGAATCCATCTGCATCTTCAGAGCCACCATTAATCTAACCTAACAGATGTCCTCAAGTCTCCTACTGGTACAGCCTAACTGACTGAGTTGTTCGGGGTCGTTGTCATTCAGCATTTTGTCTTCATGAATGAGTAATTGACTATCAGTAATGCCATTTTCTTTAATATCATCCTCAAGTTCACATTCAAGGCTCTGTTCAAAGCATAACATTTAAGAGCTTGCTCTTGTGAAATCGTGTTTCCCATTTAGTCCCGGTATAAGCAGAGGGGTGATCGGTGCTTTGCTGTAGACGCCCCAAGACTCTGGAACGCGCTCCCACTCGAGCTCCGCGTTATTACTGACCTGCCGCTTTTTAAGTCTAGATTGAAAACCTATCTATTTAGACGTGCTTTCCAATCCTAGGACTGTTTTATGGTTTTTATGGTTTTATGGTTTTCTTAGTTTTGTGTTTTTATGGGTTTTATGGTTTTATAGTAATCAAAAATTGTTTTGTTTTGTTTATTATTCTGTCTGGAAAGCACTTTGGTCTTCTTCTATGTTGTTGGAAAGTGCTCTACAAATAAATCTTTGATTGATTGATTGATAGTAACTCGTTTCTAAGCAAAACCTTTAATTTTTAAACTTTTGTTTGCACACACCCACACATGTACGCACAAGTTAGATTTTAAATTCGTTTTTTTGATCAGTCTTGTTTTTAGCACAACACATTGAAGAACTTATTAGGAAAGCATGGGTATAATTGATGCTTCCAAGCTCTTCTGCTTCTGTTTCCAGATGGAGTGCACAGTGATGTGCAGTCACTGTTTTGGTCTATAATATATATATAATCAATCAATCTTAGGTTAATGTGGTAAGCAGGGAGTTGTTCCTTCACTTTTTAAGATCAAAATATGGTGCCTGGCTGCCTTAGTAAGGATGGGGGAATGCGTAAATAGCAAACATGTTAGTTTAAGAACACAGATCCAATAGGAGCACACACAAAAGAATTATCTCACCATTGACATACTGGTAGAAGCTAAGATTTGTTTTGTTTGTTTTTTTAAAAAAAAATCTTATTAGTGTACTTTGTGGGCCGCACAGTTATTCAGTGGTTTGCACTGTTGCCTTGCAGCTAGAAGATCCTCAGTTCGTGTCCCAGCCTGGGCCTGGGATCTTTCTGTGTGGAGTTTGCATGTTCTTCCTGTGAATGTGTGGGTTTTTTTCGAGTGATTCTAAATTAATAAAAATAATAATGATGGATTAGATTTATATAGCGCTTTTCTATTACGGTATACTCAAAGCGCATACAATGGATCCATTATTCATTCACTCACACATTCTCACTCTGATTGGTGGTAAACTACATTTGTAGCCACAGCTGCCCTGGGGCAGACTGATGGAAGCGTGGCTGCCAATCTGTGCCTATGGCCTCCAACCACCACCAACATTCATACACATTCATACAACAGTGTGAGTAGCTGCACTGGAGGCAAGTTGGGTGAAGTGTCTTGCCCAAGGACAAAACAGCACATGACTAGGACAGAGCGGGAACCGAACCGCCGAAATTGTCCATAGGTTTGAATGTGAGTGTTTGTGTGTGGCCCTGTGATAGACTGGTGACCTGTCCAGGGTGTCCAGTCTTCAACTTAAGTCAGCTGGGATACACTCCAGTTCCCCTGGGACCCTAATGAGGATAAAAGTTTACTCATTTAATGTTTTTTCTTTATTTTCATGGCTATTTACATTGTAGATTTTCACTGACTCAAAATTATGGATGAACACACATGGAATTATGTAGTAAACAAAAAAGTGTGAAATAAGTCAAAACATGTTTTATCTTTTAGATTCTTCAAAATACCCCCCTTTTGCTTTGATTACGACTTTGCACACTCTTGGCAGCAGAGGTGATTCTTGGTCTTCCTTTTCTGGGGTGGTCCTCATGTGAGCCAGTTTGGTCGTAGCACTTGATGGTTTTTGTGGCTGCACTTGGGGATAGATTCAAAGTTTTTACAATTTTCCAGACTGACTGACCTTCAGTTCTTAAAGTAATGATGGACTGTCGTTTCTCTTTACGTAGCTGATTGGTTCTTGCCTTAATATGGACTCTAACAGTTGTCAAATAGAGCTGTCAACTGTGTACCAACCTGACTTCTGCACAACACAACTAATGGTCCAAACCCCATTAAGAAGGCAAGAAATTCCACAAATGAACCTTGACAAGGCACATCTGTGAAGTGAAAACCATTTCTGGTGACTACCTCATGAAGCTCACTGAGAGAAGGCCAAGAATGACATCTAAAATGTAAACAGTCATAAAAATAAAGAAAAACCATGAGAAGGTGTGTCCAAAATTTTGACACGTAGTATATATCCAAGTTTAAATATCTAGTCCAGTCATAGTATTTTGTTCTGTTGTGAGACATGGGATTGGAAATGTTTTGAAATGCTGGTCCCCTGCTCAGTCCCCTGAACTCGACAAGGCAACAGATACCCCTTTCACACGTGCACTCTGTTTCGTTTATCTGACATCAACTAAACGGGTCAGCTACATGTGTGAATGTGCACCCTGGTCACTTATCCATAAAAGTAGCAGCAGTAATCTTACTAGTGTAGCAGACACAGCTTGGCTTTCTATTGAAATGCCAAGGTAGAGGCCAAGCAAGATAGCAAATCCTTTTTGTTTAGGTTGTGGACCTAGAGCCACATAAAGCTGCCATCATGGACGTTACACAGAACAAGAAACCTTCTCTTTCCCAGGAAAGAGATTTCATTAGTGAGAGGTGAATTACGGCAGGACCGCTGTGATTCATTCTCACCATCCACAGTTCTCTGGGGAAACATTTAACATTTGTTTATTTTGATGCATAAGTGTGAATCTCAGACCTCCTGCTGAGGGATGAAGCTTCATACAGGACATTAACACTTTGAAGGAACACAACTTAAAAGACACAGTGACTCTCATGCAGCTGTCAATGTTATTGATCAGTACTTCATTCATGTTCAACCCCCCCTTTTTCTTAGGAATGTAAGCACCCCAGCCTCCTCTGCAAGGAGGACATCTGATAAGACAAGCCATAAAACTGTTGCCACATACCTGAGAAGAGCCTGGTTTGAGACTCACATTTTTACACTGAAACATACATGGACTCAGTAACTGTTTGCTGATTTCTGTTTTATGTTTTCATGCATACCAAAATCACAGTAAGGAGTTCCTTTATCACAAATCTAAAATTCACATCTGTAGGTGATATGGGGACAAAGTTAACGTTTTAATGAAATAATCACATTTCTTTCATGGACCCACAGTGCCACCTAGCAACATCGGAGGACGCGACGATTTCGGGACAAATTCCATAATAACAATTGTATCATCATCGATTAAGAGTGTAAAATGTGAAGTTGGTATCATTCATGACCGTACAGATGAAATGTAACACATATCCTCACAATAACATATATTTTTAATATCTAAAGCACATTTGATATATAGTTTGTATGTATAAGGTAACTCACTTATGTACTAAAACGTATAATTTTGATTTTTGCTTATGTTCTATTGATGGATCATGGTGAGAGACGGACAGATCGTGTTTGCACATGTAAGTTTTAATTTGGTTTAACAAATGCTGTTTTCCCTCCATCTGAGAACAAAGAGAGAGTAATCAGATTACCAAAAGTCGCGGGAAATTTCTGTCCACTTCCAAAGCTATCTTCCACGATATAAAACCCAACACCACCTCTCTCAGTGCATCCTTGTGCCGCAGCTCTCCATGCTTTTTTTTCTTGTCTAGACACCTGTCGTATTCTTTAACCTTTTATTCACTGAAATTTTACTTTGTCTTGGTGTTCTTTTCTTTAGCTCATTTTTGTCGCTGTTTAATTTTTGTGACATATTTAGACATTGCTCACCTTCATTACAAGCCTGAGCTTTTATGTTTTAATCTGCTTTTCAATAAGAAATAATAGAAATCATTTTTTTCCTTTTTCTAAATATCACCGCGTCTTCACCATCCTTTTTATTACTTGGCTAACGCCAACTGAAAACATAACGAGAGCCACCGTTAAACAAATTATTTTTCATCAACCCTGAAAGACTGCGCACAAGGCGCACTGAACACCGGCGACAGAGATAGACAGAGAGCTTGGGCGCCTCATGAGGACGTTTCCGGCCTCCCACTGGGTTCCAGCCAAAGGAGGCTCCAATCTGCACAGCACTGTACAAAGTAGGAATGAGCTAACCTGTATAACTTGATGATTTAAATTTAGTCACTCTTTAGCATATCGATCGTAGCCCAAATTACCGATTCATTGTGTTAGATCGTCCGCTAACTATCCTCCTTCACCATAATTCTCCTTCTCCTTTAATATGTTAATCTGATTCCCCACATTCAACACACACATGCACGCACGCACGCATGCACACACACAACATATTTCTCACTGTGCATAGCTCACCTGTATTGTCTTAGTAGAATAATTAATAAATGTTTTTCATTTAGACCAATCCACGGTCTCATGCATTCCTTTGTGTGGGAACTGAGGTCAATTTAATCAGAATTCTAGACTTTCAGATATCAGACTGATCAACTTCATTTTAATCAAAGTCTCCTTGAGATCTTGTTTAAATTAATAATTTCCTCAGACAAACTGAGGATGGTGCCCCTTTTTTAACGAATGCAAACGTAACTACTTCAGTGGTTACGCTACACTAGGTTGGACCTAGTAACGTTTAACTTTCAACACGGCACAAGTGTGAACTGAGCCGTCACATTAACGGATAGAGGAGCAGTAGTTTGTGAAGTTATTTAAATAATTTTTCCACATTTCAGCAACAATATTCATCCAGAAACATCAGACACTTAACACACAGTTTGTGTGCCAAAATCACAACACACTTTTTTCACGCACATTGCTCTATATTTTCAAATCTATTATGCAACAAAATAAAATATCAACAATAACAAATCCTTACTGCGATGAAACAGACACCAACAGCTTAAAGATTAATGATACTCACCAGTAATTAATGTAATCTAAATCTTTTTCCTCACAAATTGTTAAGAAGAGCTGAGGTGCATTTCTTCCAGCTTTGGAACTACAGCAGCAGGATCCATATGAGTGTCTCCAAAGAGAAAAGTTGCACACACTTGCACGCTGAGAAACAATAGCACCGATAACTTAATTAAATTCTTATGAATAGAAAATATTGCCAAGAGAACATACCAGTCCAGGCCAGAACCTAGCAGCAGGTCTCACCGTGTAGATCTACATGTGTTCACATCAGACAGGTGAACAATCACACACAGAATGGTAGTTTAGTACTTGAGTAGACTAGGTAGATGTGTGTTTACGATACACTGCCCCCTGCAGTTTGGGAGCAGATGCTGCATGGAGTATAAAGTCACACATGGTCTCTCGAGCGGATTTCCAAGCGTCTCATTTCCATGCAGCTCGTTCATGCAGAAACCATAACCCAGCCTTAAGTCAGCTGGGATAGACTCCAGCACCCCCACGACCCTAATGAGGATTCAGTGGTGTATAGATAATGGATGGATCACTTGGTGTATTGACTAGTCTTGCATGAATTACGAATGGTGCTATCCTGTAATGTAGGTGGCATTGATAACATTAACAGAAAAGTGACTTTTGTCTGAAAGGGGCTTGAAGGACAGAATTCCGTCACTTTAAGGGACTGATGAACCCAGCAATGTCCCATGTCCAATGTCCGAAGGGGGCTAAACAAATAACTTCAGTGTCTTCAGCTGCTGCCTGTTTTCTGATCTGCCAGTGCGCAAACCCTTACTTTTTGTGTACTATTCTTTACTGCTACAAGTACTTTTGCTACCACTAAGACAACCCTTTTCAAGACTACATCTGAACTATATCTGATGTGAGCTAATAAAGTTCACAAGATAGTTCATGAAGATAACTCCTTTCCTCCACACACTGTGTAACTATAAAGGAAGAAGATGGTTGATGGGGCATGAATATATTTTACAGCAGTTTAAGAGGGAACAAGAGGCTGGCATAACCACTGTTCAAATAAATTAGCCCTGAGCAGGCACTTGTTCTGACATTCAGTCTCAGAAGTTTCACATTTTCAGAACAATCCAATAAAAATCTGAGTTGATGGGTTTTTGTTGTTGTTTTACATTAATACCACGCAACTGTACAAAGGCAGGGCTTATATAACTGTTTTAACTGCACGCTCTCAATCATACCAGAAGAAAACGAGGTAACAGTTGCTTCTCAGCATTTGTTTCCTATTTTGAAATGAGACCAAAAATAATAGATATTAGCAGACATGGCAGCATATTTTGTAATATATGCATATACATGCACAATGCTGTTTATTAAGTGGCTTCGGGGATTAAGTCTGACCAAAAGGGTTATTAGAATATTACAGAATGCTGTAAAGTTCTTAGGCTTGCTAATCGTTGCATATTATGGGTTATTTGGTGAGAGAGAGAGCTGAAATGAGAATGCCTGAAGTCAGAGGAGAGTCTGAAGCCTCTAGTTATTTATCATGGCTTATTTTCTTTTCATGAAAGCAAAACCACCAAGTAGGTCTATTCATTAAAAAAATATAATGATTTTAACTAGATGTGATTAAATACTTTTTTGTTTTTAAATCAGGAGCATTACAGGTCAGTAATAAGTCCTGTATGTCATTGTCTTGGGCTTGGTTGTGATTGAAGCTATTTCCTGTATTAAAATTTTGAGTGTTTCCACCTGTGCTGAAGTACCTGGCGTATTTATCCTTGTATTTCTCTACCTGTTAGTGCCAGTTTACCATTTAGCTGCCTGCCTGTTCACTTATCTGTTTACCTACATACCTATATATATATATATATATATATATATATATATATATATATATATATATAGATATAGATATAGATATAGATAGATAGATATATATAGATATATAGATATATATATATATATATTTTACCTTCTGGAGGCAGTTTTAGATGGCTGGATGGACATGATGGTGTCACCCTAGTACAGGGGTATATGTGTGTGCCCAAAGGGAGCAAATAAAAATAGGCCTTAAGGTGGAACCTTGAGGTACTTCAGAAGTTATTGTGGTGGTAAATATTCTGTTTAAAATAAGACAGATTGTAATTCCTACAGTGTCCAATATTATGTTTTAGGGATGAGAAGGAACAATGTCCAGGGAACAGATGGTGCGTTTTGTATGAGTGATAGTAATGCAAATGTGGGACACAGACTTATTAAACTTACTGAGGCTGGCAGAGCAGACAGGCACCAGAGGGACATTGTAAGTGGGCAGTAAACTAGTAAATTATATACAATCAATTTTACATTTAATTAAAAGTTCTAAAAGTCCTCACAAACAGTTAAGGTTGGCTCAGGATGGGAAATATCAACAGGGCTGAGAACTGAATTCTGTGGAACACAACTTTGGGACATTGGGAATTATTGGGAAAATACCGAGACCAACATTGCATGGTGCCTGAATTCTGTGTTTTTCTTCTTATAAAATAAAAACATTTCCAACATAAATCAATGCCAAAAGGGTGCAAACTGGTGCATGAAACTTAAACAGAAAACAGGAAATTAGTGTTCGACACTGAAAATTTCCTAGGGGATCCCCAGTTTAATGTTGGGAGGACTTATGTCATGTCCTCAGCCTTGCTTTCAGTCCTCTCTTGCCTGAGGCTAGTTTCTCTCTCCCCCTTGTGTGTCTGTGTCTGTTTGTGTTTCATTGCAGGAGTGGAGACAGGTGTGCTGCAGCCTGAGCTGAGCTTCACCAGCTGTGGTTCATCAGGATCATCAAGTGTGCTTCTCATTCTCTGCCATGCCTGCTGAACTCTGCCAGAATGCAGTCTCTGTTTATGCAGTTGCCATGCTCCCAACCAGTCTCTGTTCTTTTGCTGTTCTGTTAGCATTCCATTTTGACTATTTCTTATTTCCCTGTGGATACAATTCTAGAGATTTTCCAGCTTCTGTTCCATTGCTTAGGCATGTTTACATTGTCAAGCTCACAGTTCCCTGGGAGAGCACATAGGAGGTTTACAAGCACAAGAAGCTGAGGTATATGGAGCTTGCTGCCAATGCAAAACAGCAAGGCTGGAACGTGAAGGTCCGGTTGATGTAGGCTGCAGAGGATTCGTAGCCACCTCAACATCCAGGCTTCTCCGGGAGATGGGAGTGCACGGCAAGGCTGCTGAAAAGGGAAGTCAGTGGCTGTGGATGAAGAGAAAGGACTCCATGTGGGCCTTCAAGTGAATAGATGGCATCTAGGGCATGAACCTGGGATGCTGGGATTCACTGCTGAACCCACTGGAGGTGTTGTGGGCCTATCAGTGAAACACCTAGGAAAGAGGGCGCCCACTTGATAACCCAGAGGATGCCCTCACTCACTTAACCATCCCAAGGAGTCTTCATAGTTGTCTCATGTATGCAAGAAGGGATATCAACATCTAGTCCTACACAATAGATCTAATCTCCCAGCTCCCTGGATTCCTCGTTGCCCTGCTCCCCTCAGGACTTCTCCCTGCCCTGCTCCACCCAGGCTTCCAGGTACCTACACAAACCCCAGCCCCAAGCTCCTCCTCAGTCCCAGACTCTGAGCAGACAACCACAACTTACATTGTCAGCTCCCAGTAACAAACTCAGGTCCCACTACCAGGTTTCCAGTGTTCTGTCCAGCCCTAGCCCCTGTTTTCCTGCAATGGTTTAAAAAAAAAAAAAAAAAAAAAAAAAGGTATTTGTTAAGATTTTCCTCTTATTACTGTCCTCAGCGTCGGCCATGAGTGTCTGTACTTGGGTCCACTAGAATAGCCATGATGGAGTCACTTTGTCTTGTCATTAACACACACACTTTTTTTTTTTACTTTGTGCAACTGACAAAATTGAAAATAGCTTAAAAAAAAAAAAAGTATTGCAAAATGTTGCAGAAATTAGCCTCAATGTAGATAAAAGTGTAGGCTGCAACACACGTAATGGTCGAAACTACACTTTAGAATTGAAATTGCACTCCATTCTCAGCTTGTCTGAGAAAATTGTCAATTTAGAGTAAGGTCTCAAAGAGACTTTGATGAAAAAGAAATTGATCAGTCTCATTATGAAAGTCCTAAACTCTGATTTCATTGACCTCCAGTTCCCAAAACAAAGAAATACACGGTAGAACGGACGATAATTATATACAAACATTTATTAACTAACTCTACGAATAAACGATAAACAACAATAGACAGTGAATGAAGATAAACTAATGAACTGTGATCGTCACTGAAAACAGTTGGTAGAAAGATGATGAATTTAGAATTACTTTGAAATTGGAAAACCAATTGTAATTCCGTAAATTCACCTGTTTAGCAGAAGGAAAGTGATCCTTGCGTAGCCTTTGTGGAAGTGAGAGGGAGGCCTCTGCAGGATGTGAAGCTGTGATGATCTGCTGGATGAGTTGACTCAGGAACACAGAGACAAGAAAGAACTTTGGCAGGTTTGCATTGCAAAAGTGGGCCAAAGTAAAAACACTAAGAGTCAAAGCTCATAGTTATCAAGAAAATAGTTGTGCTGTTGTAGTTCTTAAGTAATTTTTATGCCCAATTTCATTCTTCTAAGAGCCCATTTTTCTAAGAGACTCCTACAAGCCCTGTCTTCTACAAGCCCTTTCTTACAAGCCACAAATTGAATTTTTCTAAAAGCCCCATGTTCTAGAAGCCCTTCTTCCAAACCACCTTGCATTTCAGTGACTTTGCTCTTTACAGACAGTTTTGGAGCCAAATTCAAATCAGCATCTAACCAATCATGGATGTGTTCCTCCCAAGGGGTGGTGTTGAGCTTCACTGTCCAGGAGTTTTCTGAGGCCAGATACCTTTATAACTTACTCTTAGTTCATTTTTGAATGTACAAATCCAATTGTTTAATATTTATGATGATTGCAGATCTAAAATGACACAGCATATGTGATTAGAATGACACCAGACACAACACATTTATCTCATATGGTTCCTGAGATAATCATAAAAGGTGTAAACATAAGAATAAACTTACAGATTGTAGAATTTAGGGTACATGAAAGTAAATTTATAACATAGCTTAAGCACAAGGATATACATTCAATAAGAAAAATAAGACATAAGAAGTATATATGCTTAGACGAAAAAGTCTCTCTGCTTTTATGGCTGTGGTCTGTGATGGAGAGAAGGGGGTGTTTTTGTATCATGTGTGTTTCTCCACAAACACTTCAGATTTGGTGTGTTCTTCTTCCATACTGGTTCTGATCAACCTGGCATCAGAGAGTCCAGATCATCACTCTGGTGATGGTGCATTTCATTGATGTTCTGATTTATAAACTGTTCAATTCATTCCTTCATACCCAGATCTGTGTGTTAGGTAGGGAGATCAGAAGGTCAGAATGCCAATCTGCTTCTGCAGAGGTGTGGTTTTCCTAACAGTCGACACTTTATGACACTTGTCAGAGTCTAGTGGAGGTAGGAGGCATCCTGGTGTCTCCAAAAGAGCCGTGAGTGGTCCTTTATTAGTAGACATCCGATCAGCAGATGTTCCATTTGGAGGTGAATTTTGGGCTAGCTGTCTTCTGAAATGGTGTCTTACCAGATTCACAGCTTTGGAAAAGGGTCTTTGGATCTTTGTGTGTTGCTTTGGAATGTTCTGCTCCTTAGTACGCTACAAAAGATTAGTAAGAACAGTTCAGTGGTGCATTAGCAGTCATCGTGACATAGCAGCCTTGATCTTCAGCAGAAGTCAGTAAAACAGATTTTATAGTGTTCCAAATACTATCACACATAACTAAATGATATAGTTTGACCTGCACAGCTTCAATCAACGGATAATCAGATATCAAGCCAGCATTGTCTCATCTTGTTGGGTGATTACACCTTCTCAGATATACAATGCTTTCTATCAATTTCTACCTCACCTTGAGTTGTTAACAGCTTTATTTAAAAAAAATGTAAAGAAATTTCAACAACAAAAAACACCCATCTGAATATAAAGGACTGCATAGGTTCATAGTTTTGTTTTGGAATCAGCCCAGCATTTGTCGAATCAACATTAAAAATGAATCAGTATCCATGACATTGACAAATGTTCTTCTGTTAGTTGTCCTGCACATAATGTTCCAAAACCTGCCTGTTAAGGTAAACGAGGCAGAGGCAATTTCTGCAAGAGTAAATCCATATAGAAGCTGGTGATCCTTTTTAGTTTATTATGTAGTGGCTGGCTACTTCCATGCCGACATTTATGAGGTCATATCTGTAGAAGTTCTTAACAGGTGCTTAACAACAGCTCTTCAGCCTGGCTACTATATTAGAAGTAGAATATTCTACTTCCTTACTGCTGCAGATCCCCACAAACTGCTATTACATCCATTTTTTAGAATAATATAATAAAATAATGTTCTGGTTTAAATCAACCCTCATCCCAGCTGGCTTTTTACATCAGATAAATGACCTGCTTCTGAGAAGAAAAAAAAAAACTCTAAACAAAGAAAAACATTCCAGCAGCTCACCTTCTAAAATCTTTCTTGTCCTCTTGGATGGTAGATTTTTCTTGACTCTCAGTGCCCATGGAGATTCTACATGCCGGATTGTCAAAGCACATTAATTTGTTCACGAGTCAGTACATGCAAATTTTACTTGCTCCTTTCAAGAAGAGCCAGACCAATAAAAGGATTAATTTCATTCAATCTCCTCTCTCTGTTTGCCTCGAATGTCTGCTACTGTCTGCTCCTCAAGGTGAAGCACTTCCTCACTGACTTTGCCATTGATAAATAGCTTCCAAGCATCTCTTGATGGGACGGTAAAACGCCTTCCGAAAGGTGTTGAGGGGCTCCTCAATATGTTATGGATGGCGAGCCCAGCAATAACTTGCTTCAATTCCTGCAGCTGCAGAAAAGAGTCAATAAAATGTTCCTGAATCTAGCAGGAGTTATGATTGTGTCCTTCAGGTTCAGGTACCTGGTTCAGGTGACCAGTGATTTTACTAAACTTTTACCAACTCCATTTATCTGGCTGAGAGTGTTTAAGTTTGTTTAAGGATGTTTGAGAATCGATTGCAGAATCTTCAGAGCAACTGGTAGCTACATCAAGCGATGATCAATGAACAACCGCCCCAACAATTGCATTATGCCAATGACAGAAAGCTTTTAGATTAAAATCGATCAAAAATATCCCAATCCTGTTTCACAAAAATGATATTGCTATACAACCCTACAGTATCGGTTTCTCAATAATATCAGTAAAATAAATTAAAAGATATTTTGAGAAAAACCGCAAGTGTAAACTGGAAGAAAACGTGTTTCCATTAAAATGTATTTGAGAATGCAGTTTTGTCTCCTACATATCTGTAGGAGACAGGGCTGAATACTTGCCACTGAAGTTGGTTATTAAAACAAAATGGTCCGCATTTTTGTGCAATCTCCTTTGTACTGGAAGTACATTCACTGCTGCATTCTACAAGATGATCAATCATGTTTTAAAATGCCATGCCAATTCCATCAGAGTTTAGGGACTGACATGAACATTTTGGTGGTTTATCAACAGCAAATTTTCCCACAGAATTCTTAAAGGATATTAATGTGGAGAGAAGCGTCATGAAGGGCCACGCCGTCAGGGAGTGGGTGTCCATGGTGGGTCCCTGTTCTCGAGATCTTCAAGAACTTTCTGCGAACCCACGTGGATGAAAACGGCCACACCATGTTCAAGGAGAAGATCAGCAACATGTGCAAAAAGAACAAGACACGAGAGTCTGGTGGTAAACTATGAAGACCTTGTAGCCAGAGAAGACGTTCTGGCTTATTTCCTCCCAGGAGCTCTGTTTTTGTCACTTTTACTAAAGTATTCGGGAATGTGCTAGATCAAAACATTTTTCAGCATTTTTTTATCAATTTTAAACTAGCTGTCATAATGTAATTTGTTCTGCCTCACCATTTTTACTTTTGTAATCTGCTGTGTTAATTTGAATAACAGTGAGTGTCACTGTCAGCTCTGAAAGCTTGAAGCAGTATTCTAATTTGCATGCATAACTGTTCCCAACTTGTTAAACGGAAGTCAGTGGGGTTTCTGAAAAATCTGTCAGTCATTCGTGTCACAACCGCTCCCATCAAGCTAAAACATGTCTGCTGCTGGACTTATTTGTATTTCTTGTGTTATTGTTAAAATTATTCTCTGAACTCACTGTATTCTGAGAGATCCTGCTTTTATTTCTATTTTAGCAACATTTTCAAAATTGTTGTGATGCTAATGCATTCCAGTTGTCACAAATCTATTTGCAAACGGTGGCATTAGAACATCAGCAATTCAGGAGCTCCCATTACAAAAAGCTACCAAATTTATCAACTAAATCAATGCTTAGATATGCTACACATGGCAATTAATAGCAAGATGCAAATACCATCATTAATTAGTTACACTTGCCAGTAACCTCAGCAGTCATTAGTCATACAATGCAAATTAATTCTTAGTGCCTTGGGCAGAAAGTGTGAAGGAATAGCACTATTACTTTCCACTCCAACAATCCATCCATGAACACCACAACAAGTAAAGTTATGTCTTGAAACATAACAAAATAGACATGAAATGTCTCATTAACATTCTCAGGGAGTGAACGTAATGAGAAACTTGCTAGAAAGAGGAATGTGGTGAACCCCTGGATTCTACAGAGGAAATGGTGATGCTTAATGAATACCTACTCTGTCACATAGAAGGAAGCACTATATAGAGTGTATTTTTGTTTAGTCCTTGTACAAGACAACTGTGACCTACAAGAGATCAGGCTGGTAAAAAAAAACAAACAAAAGAAACACAAAGTGAACTGTAGAATCATCTATGAATAACATTGCGGTTTTCAGTCTGAAGTCTCATGCACGCCTCCTCTCTCCTCTCGCTTTGCCTGGTCAGGGCTTTTTCTCTGTTTGATGTCGACATTGACAGCCGGTGTGAGTGTCTCTTGCAATGACAGTGTCTTTTGGTTTTGTCCTTGTACAAAGTAATACTTGATAACAGAAAGTGGCTAAAATGGTCCAACAACAAGAACTAAGGCTTAGCCAAAGAAAATATGCGACTTAGAACTAATGAAACTGCAGTTACAGTTGATCTTAATAATACGTTTACCAAACAATGGTAGTATATCAATGCAAAACATTAACTAAAAATGTATGGCTCAATCTCTTTACAGTATGTAACTAATTGCTCCGAAGATAGAAGACGCTTGTAAGTAAATAACCAGCAAAGAAGGGATCTCTTTGCGATAATGTGGAGGAACTATTACAGCAACACCAATAACCCTACCACTGCATATATGGGCGTGTCAGTGTTGTTTTAAGGTAGGCTTTAAAAGGTGTGAATGTATCCTTTTCCCGATAATATTGGCCTTGTTGTCACGTCTGTTACAGGCAGTCTTTCAAAAGCTCCTCTTTCAACACTGGAGACTAGAGAGATTCCTGCTGAGTAGCAACCTTTAAAATGCAAAAAGAAAAAAAAGTCAAGAGAAACATATTCCATTTCAGAACATTTATTCATCTACTGCATGTCTTCCAGTTGTGATTTTCCAACAACATGCTGTGGCTTGTTACTCAATTGATTTATGGTCAGTCATAGCCGTTTTTGGTTGCCAGAGTTACCTCACCATCAACTACACTGAACAAAAATATAAACGCAACACTTGTTTTTGCTCCCATTTTTCATGAGCTGAACTCAAACATCTAAGACTTTTTCTCTGTACACAAAATATCTGTTTCTCTCAAAAATTGTTCACAAATTTGTCTAAATCTGTGTGAATGTGCACTTCTCCTTTGCCAAAATAATCCATCCACCTCACAGGTGTGGCATATCAGGATGCTGCTTAGACAGCATGATTATTGTACAGGTGTGCCTGTCAGGTTGCTGACTGTGGCCTGTGGAGCCTCTTCAATGGCTGTGCGAAATTGCTGGATATTAGCAGGAACTGGAACACGCTGTAATTTATGCCGATTCAGAGCATCCTAAACATGCTCAATGGGTGACATGTCCGGTGAGCATGCTGGCCATGCAAGAACTGGGATATTTTCAGCTTCTAGGAGTTGTGTACAGATCCTCGCAACATGGGGCCATGCATTATCATGCTGCAATATGAGGTGATGGGCGTGGATGAATGGCACAACAATGGGCATCAGGATCTCGTCACGGTATCTCTGTGCATTCAAAATGCCACCAGTAAAATGCACCTGGGGTCACTGTCCATAACATAGGTCTGTCTGTACCACAACCCCACCGCCACCATGGGCCACTTGATTCACAACACTGACATCAGCAAACCACTCACCCACATGATGCCATACACATTCTGCCATCTGCCCTGCACGGTGATAACTGGGATTCATCCGTGAAGAGAACCCCTGCCCAAAGAGCCAGATGCCATCGAATGTGAGCATTTGCCCACTCAAGTCAGTTACGAAGACAAACTGCAGTCAGGTCGAGACCCGGATGAGGACCACGAGCATGCAGATGAGCTTCCCTGAGATGGTTTCTGGCAGTTTGTGCAGAAATTCTTTGGTTATGCAAACTGATTGTTGCAGCAGCTGTCCGGGTGGCTAGTCTCAGACGATCTTGGAGGTGAAGATGCTGGATCTGGAGGTCCTGGGCTGGTGTGGTTACGCGTGGTCTGCAGTTTTGAGGCTGGTTGGATGTACTGCCAAAATCTCTGAAACGCCTTTGGAGATGGCTTATGGTAGAGAAATGAACATTCAGTTCACGGACAACAACTCTGGTGGACATTGCTGCAGTCGGCATGCCAACGGCACATTCCATCAAAACTTGTGACATCTGTGGCATTACGCTGTGTGGTAAAACTGCACATTTTAGAGTGGCCTTCTATTGTGGTCAGCCCAAGGCACACCTGTGCAATAATCATGCTGTCTCATTAGCATCTTGATATGCCACACCTGTGAGGTGGATGGATTATCTCGGCAAAGGAGAAGCGCTCACTAACACAGATTTAGACAAATTTGTGAACAATATTTGAGAGAAATAGACCTTTTGTGTACATAGAAAAAGTCTTAGATGTTTGAGTTCAGCTCATGAAAAATGGGAGCAAAAACAAAAGTGCTGTGTTTATATTTTTGTTCAGTGTATTTTGCTTGAGCTTTTGCAGATATGCCAACATAGAGCAATGACATGAATGTGACAAAGGAAAAAGATGTAAGTAAAATGCTTACTAACGTGAAACTGCCAGCATGCTGCTTTATACCGATTCTGTTGAATAACAGCAGGATAACTTTGTGTTTCTGCTTTGATGACTACAGTAATTTGTTTGTGTTTAAATTAACAAAAACAAGAAATCATAATATCATAAAATGACAATTATTTTCAAAAGGGCAGCATAATAAAAAAGTGTACTGGCACCATTATGTAAGCTAAATTACTACTGTGTTATATGAACTGGCAATAGTAGAAAAACAGATGTTTATCTATTTGAAAACATTATGAAATATTAGTTTAACTGGGCCCGTGCATTCCCTCCATACTCACCCACTAGAACTGTGCTGGTGTCTATCAAACAGTTCATTTGCGAAGCCACCAGATGAATTATTGATGCACTATTAGGATCACTCTGCTTTGAAAAACACGGCCATCTCAACAGATAAATATGCAACGAAAGAAATCATTACACAGTCCAGCCAAGCTTGACTGCTATGAAGTTCAGCAAAGTGCAACAGCAGTCAAGCCCGTGTGTCTATAAAATCCCCTGGATCAATTCAAGAAATGAGAGACAAATCCCAATTGGAATAGCGTGGCTGTTTGGCAAAAAGTAAGTCACTGGGCAAAATTGATTACTTGACATTCCTACTTAACCCCACATGTCAAGCCAAGCCTTATGGATCATCATAACACTTACAGAAAATCACTCACACAAATAGTGTGCCAGCCAGCCTGAGCATCAGTAACAGTTATGTCCACACAGCAGATAACACAGCTGTGTGGACAACAATCTGATCTCCACATGTCAAATTAATCACAAACTATCAGCTTAGTCCACAATATCACCCTCCTTCCAGCCTCTCCAGACCACAGAGTACATTCAGAGGTTTTTGAGCAATTCGCTTCCTATCTCTCACAGAACTGTTGCAAAGGCCTCCTCACCGACTCACAAAATCCATACTGCCTCTGAGACAGTCAAAAACTGAACAGTTGGCTTGGGTGCCAGAATTCTCAACATTTAGTGTTTTTGTTGTTGTTGTTGTTTTTACTTTATTATTTTTTCCATAACAAACAAATAAACAAAACAACATATAGACAGAATAATAGCCTTCACAGTATAATACAATAAAAGCCAAGCCAAGGTTCCAAGTGTCCAAGATTGTCAACATAAAACGCTGATCCTCCAGCTTTTCCTTGAGTAAGAATCTTTCATGTATTTATGGATTAAAGTTCTTTAGAATATTCAGGCTTGTCACTTTGGAATTGTTTGATTTTGGGGGTTTAGTTAAAAAAAAAAAACTTATATTGTTCTTCCATATGAATTCCCTCCACAATCCTGAGCTGGAAGTGGCGCACTGTCTTACAGACATTTAATCATCCTCATATAATTCTATATTAGCTTCTTTTTACTCATCTTTACCAACATTTAGTATTTTTGTAATGTTAAAACTGTTGAATAGCAATTATATGTTTATTCAGCAGTGTGTATTATAATGCAATCAATGTCAATCACCCAGTAATGGAAATGAATGCAGAGAATGATCATCTGACAGCAGACCTTGATTACCTCTAATTCAGACCTGAACAGCTCTCACAACGAGCTATAAACAGGCATTCAAAACATGTATTATGGAAGGAATGTTTTAAATACAAACTCGCCAGATGGAGGCTTGTATAAATGAGGCCACAACTGTCATTAGCAGTATTGTTGCAACATTACAGCTACCAATGACTGTAATGGAAGCACTGAAAGCACTGCTGCTTAGCAGCACTTCAGTTGAAGGGTTAGGAAAAAATCCATTACCATCTTTAATTTTCAGACTGTCCTCCTAAGAAAAATGATAGCATCAGTAGTTTTAGTCCACTAACAACATCTGTTGAGTGGCATTTAGCAAAGCCATCTATCAGCCGCAGGAATCTTGCCCATGATCTTCATGAGCAAAGGACAAAACAGTGTGTGACATTTTTAGGGTGGATGGGAGATCAACAAAATCCTGTGGTTTTCTGCAGAAGAACAATGTATGTTTCTGGGAATGACAGCTTTACAACTTGAACTACATTTAACATGAAATAACTCAGAATTAGCATATTCAATCTATCTGGAAATTCAGTTCTTACAAGGGATCGAACCATTATTGGCAGGTTTTTGGTATTTTTACCATCATTGATATCATATTTTCATTGACAGATTATTGCAAAATAAAGCAAATGCTTATTTTGTCTCTAATGCATAATTCACTTGTAATTGTTAAGTGGTGCAGCTGGACCTTATTTTGCTGATTAAGGCTATCACCAATAGGTTAGCTATGCCTCTTTTCTTGTGGCTAACACTGCAATGTCTGGAGTACCACATCTTCCTAAAGTAAGATTAACTTAAACTCAGTTCTGACAGACACATCTCTTTAGCAGATACATTGTACAAAAACTAAACAAGAACCAAAGCCATTGCCACAAATCAGGAGATAAGCTACTTTCACAGTGGCTAAAGCTACGTTAATGGCTAAGTTAGGAGGTGGCCACAGATTATCCTGAAACAGTGTATGGGCAACAATAACGAATAGACAGAAATCTTTAACAAATCTAAGGATCCAGACTGTAAGCTGCATCCCTGCTAAAATGTAATCGGGGGGTCCTTTTGTCATTTCTGACCTTCCCTGAAAATTTTATCCAAATCCGTTAGTCTGTTTTTGAGTAATGTTGTGCACAGTCAGAATAACAGACGGACAGACAAACATACGCCGATCGTCACAAAACTCTGCCACGTTCCTTGGCGGAGTATTTAACATTTCCATTTAAATTTTTCCTTTTGTCTTATAAGAACCTTGACATGAGGAGTGTCACTGCTCCATGTATTCTAACATCCAGAGGTTACATGGGAGATATGTGACCTTGAATGTGATTGTTACCTTCAGAAGTGAAGTGAAAAGTGTCAGGCTAAGACCTCAAAAATCAACCCCTCTGTTCAGTGAACCATAAATCTCATTCCTAACCCTATTCATTTCCCTCGTTGTGTGAACATCGGCTAGGTTATGTATGCCTCCATGCATATTTTAGCTGTCTACACTGCTGCTGTAGTCCTTACAGTTACTCAACCTCATCTGCCATTTTCAGTCACAGACCAGACACATGCAGATATTTCATGCAGCAGCACTGAAAACTGAAAAATAAAGTAGCCCCAATACTTTGTATGATTTATGCAAACAGGCCTCCCAGAGAATAAATTGCAATGTGTGAAATTATTTTCCTGTATGCCTGAGAAAAGCAACAAGCTTTCTATTCCAGCACTTGTTCAGCAGTCATATTGCTGGGGCAAAAAAAACAATTGTTGCAATATTTCAGCATTCTTGTAACTGTGCTGAAATCGAGCTGGAGAAAAAGGGGACGATTTCCAACAGACTGGTTTTGTTGGCTGCAGTGAGAAAGTGAGTAAAAGATGAATATGCCTGGGGCTCCAACTCCGGGGACCTCGGGGAAGAGAGTGGCATATTTAATGCCAACATTTTCATGCATTTTTATTCACCACCAGCATCTCTTGTACTGCATACAAAAGCGCCCCCCTAGTCTTATTAATCCACATGTAAATTTAGTGTCAGTTCTCTTTCATAGGGACTGCACAGGAATTTTCTATGACTCCAAGAAGAGAATGGCAGATGTGAGGGTAGTGAACTGTAAAAATAAGTCTGCGTGTGCTTTTGGGCTGTAAAAAGAGAAATCCCACAATGCAGAGGTGGATTGCAATGTCTGAGCGGTACAGTTTAGGATGCACCTGAGATAGAAGGTGGGAATAGTGGTATTTGGAGGAGAGCTGTGTTAGTGCTGCAGAGCGGAGCAGAGGAAAGCTTGTTGCCTGTTAATGAAGCCCGGAGTTGACGAACGCTGCCTACATGTGCTTGAATGTTTTCCAGTCATAGTTAATCTTTTTCATGGTAAATGACGACTCCACCCAAGAGAGATGGATGAATGGCCTGACTTTTTATGACATTTATTTGTGTTGCTGTTTGGCATGATAATCACCACGGGCCATCTGATAGGCAAGCAATCAAATCAGACCCCACTAACAGTGAGGTCATGCAAGGAGGGATTTCATCTCATTGTGCCAATCGTGTTCTGCTCAAAGCTTTAGCTTCACGTCTAATTAGCTGGTAAATAATATGATTGCAAGTGCTGATGTAAGGTTGCAGACAGCTCCACACTGTTCATGTTTTAGCATGTATGAGCAAGATGTTAGTTGACATAGCTGGCTTTGTTCATGTAAGCACAGCAGATTATAGGAGGAAGTAGTGTGAGGGACAAAGTGTTTAAACACATCCTGTCAACTTACCGTCTGTGTAAATCATGGGTGTACTGAGAAGAGCTCATAAATTAAAGGTAATAATAATTTGTTTAAGAGAGGCTGTAAATGTTGGCTCTCTTTTATCCTTAGGCATCAGACATCAGGTTGCATGAGAGGTTCAGCATACAAATGATTAACAGACATCCAAACATATGGTCTAACTGGAGCTTTGCTTGAAGTCAAGGCAAGAAGACTACAGTTTAGTGTTTTTAAAAGCAGCTAAAGCAGAAATATTGGAGATTTAGGCCAAATCACATCCTGCTTTAGTTTAAATTTTTGTTAATTTTCTTTTTAATTCCCTTCAACAGACTTGCTGCTCTATTCTAAGTGGGAAATAAGAATGAACACGTCAAGAAAACTGTCACAGCCACAGCTTAAGGCTGTGGGCTGTAGTAGTGCTCTCTCCTCCCTCGGCCCTGCTCTCTCTCTCTCCTAGGTGTGTTGGTGGTGAAGCTGGCAGCAGGTGTGTTGCATGATAATCAGCAGATGAGCTGCAGGTGGGAGCTGGGTGATTGGTCTCTGGGTGTCTCCATAAAAGTAGACTGCACCTGTCATTCGACGCTGGACCATTGTCTAATCCCTACTCAGTACGGGGAATAGAACTGTCTTTGCCACCAGCCTTTTAGACTTTTATTAATCCTGTTTTCTATGTTTAGTGAAAGCGGACTCCTGCCTGCTGGTTCTCTGCTCTGCTTTGGATTCTGTTCTGATAGAGAATTCCACCTCTCACCAGCTTCTTCCTAGGAACCACAGGCTTCATCTGGAGGTAACACTCTGGGAGAAATATCTACCTTCTATGAACTTTTAGATGCCAACAACCTTCCATGTGTTGAGTTCCTGAAAAGGGAGAGAGCTGAGAAAAGCCAGGCCAAGGACTAATTCCTACTCGTCAGCTCAGTTTCCAAGCCTTGGTATCACCAGACTGTTAGTATAACATTTTGTACATCGAATTTTACAATCTGCGTTCTGTACTTTATATTATTTGTTTTATGCTTTGCATAAAATATTTTTTAGTCTGGGATCTTTGTTCAGGATTAGTTCGAGTCTAGGCTGGGTTTAGTTTTTGTATTTTCAGTTGTTCTCCTGCCTTGGTAATACCATACGTGGGTTAACCGTAGTTTAAGTTCTCATCCTCATGTAATTATCCTCCTTGGTTTAGTTTAGTTCCTGAGTTTGAGTTCTATTTCTGGTTCCTGTATTAATCATCTTGTTGTAAATAAAGTATTGCTAAAATGTCAGACTGCAGTCTCATTTCCTGCTCCTGAGCTTTTTTGAACCTGCCGTAACAAAAACTAAGTTGGAGATACAGTTTTTTTTTGTTTTAACATTACATGACATGAAAATGTACATCAATATGAATTGTCCCATTTTAAAAAATAAATGAATAAATGAAAATGAAATAATGTACAGTATGTATTTGTTCCTTTTCTTTGCTCTTCCACTATACGTTATACCTTGCGCTCCTGGCAGTGATTAAACCACTCAGTCATTTCTGTTCATCAGAATGGCATCTTAGTGTTTTTTTTTTTCCGTGAAAATTGTACATTCATGCCCTCAGATGACTTAGATCTCTATACCATTGCCACCTAAAGCATGTGCAGATCTGGCAATCTTGCCTCCATCTCCAACCAGTCCTCTGCTGCTTGTCTGCAGCTGGAGCACATCTGCTTACCTAAAACTCTATTTAAACACTGCATAACTACTGTATGCTACACAATGACAAGTTATAATATCTGAGCAATGCAGCTGTACATGCTTAAGCTGGAAAACAATTATGAACAAAATGGATGGTAAGGAAAGCCCCACTGGACAAACTAAGATTATTGGTTTTTTTGTTTGTTTGTTTTTTTTGTCTTAGTGTTCACATGGTAGTATCATCTCAGTCACCTTCTGCTGTATTGTTTAACATCTACTCTAATCAATTAACTTCTTGACTGTCTTCCTAGAGAACACAAAATTAAGGCAGATAAAAGTGCACCACCAGTCATTCATCCACACCAAAAAATGCTACCTATTCTTCAAAAGCCACTGAAAGCAGAGCTGGATGGGATAGAAAGGCTGAAAATGATCAAAAACACTGATAAACCCATGTAGTTGGTGAGTTTTCCTGTTGTCTTGGACAGGAAGAATGCAAAGCCCAGTGTCTGAACAGAACAATTAGGAGATAACACTTAACATTATCTATAAGAGAAGAGAAAGAGGCAAGCAAGGTGGTGTACACACCTGACAGGAACAATCATCCTTTCAGAACCCCTCATCTCTCTATTATTCACTCTCTCCAAAGCAAACTGAATTTACTACATGCTGAGTGCTGAGTGGAGAGGGTCTTCAAAGACACCTGTGTTGTCACTCTAACTGAAATCAAGCTACTCCACTTGACTTCTCTGACCACAATGTTGTTTCCCTACTCCAACACTGCAAACCATAACGGAAATATATATGGTCACAAATTCACTGTGCTACTAAATGGTCAGAACTTATAATTGCATAACTACAGGGCTCACTGGCACGCACTGACTGGGACATGGTCCAAAGTAATAATGATAAGAGAGTTCCGCTAATCATGGACTATATCAGGTTATCCCTCAACACCATCACGCCCACAAGGACTTTAAGGACAATCTGAAAGAAAAGCAGAAGATATTCCAGTGAAAAGACTCGGCTTCCCTTGAAACACTCAACATACAGATTAAGAATTACATTATCAAAGCCAAACTCAAATCTGTGGACAAACTGGAGCAGAATCATCAGTGATACAGTCTGCTGCCTGCAAAATCCTTCTATAAATCCTCCTAGGCAGGTGTAAACATGGCAAGGCAACAGGGCCGGATGGCATCTGGACAGGGTTGCTCAAGCTCTGTGCTATAGAGCTCCTTACCATTTTTATTCCATCTTCTGGCCATCATAGGGGAAGCCTCAAAAGCCAGTCTCTAGAAAACGTCTACCATTACATAGTATCTAATGACCCTAATCTATGAGGATGAAAACCACTTCTAACCATTTACACTAAAACCAATAACCTACATATCATCCTGCTAGACTTCAACTACAGCTGGACCCACATCAGTTTGCCTACAGAGCGTAACAAAGGACAGTGAAAGCTGTGACACGCATCCTTCACCCCCTCCTAGAATATCTGGAATCACCAGGCAATGATGCATCGGTCCCTTTTGTTGACTTCAACTCTTCCTTCAAAGCAATGCAGTGGTACTTGCTAATGAGAAAACTCCAGAACCTCAACACTCCTCTACTTTTCATCAACTGCATTCAAAATTTCCTCAGCAACAGATCATAGGCTCAAGATTCATTCATACTCGAGCCCCTCAGGTCCCTGGTGTCTTGAGTTCCTTTCTGTACACCCTACACAAATGATTGCGTCAGTCTGTCATCACCACATACTACAAAGACACTTAGCTAGCAGCTCTCCCTCTCCCTCCATTCCCCTTTCCCTCATGCGGGCATGATTGTGGTTTGTGTGTATGTATTGTGTATATCGGATAATCACCTGAGTGAGGCTCAGGCTAAAATTACTCTGCTCAGTTGTTGCTTGCTCTGTGGAAACTTGTGTTTTTCTTCTGCTCTGTGTCATGCCCTCCACCTCTGCTTAGCTGGTAATTCCCCCACCTGTTCTGTCTTCACTAATCAGTGGGGTGAGTTGGTGTGCTTGTGCCTTACTCCGTTTGGGTAATCAGCGGATTGTGGACACCTGCAGTGGGAAATGGTTCACCTACCCATTGTCTTGTATAAAAGACAATAAAGGAATAAAAGAAGGGCCCAGATCTACATTCGATGCCAAACCATTGTACCTCACTCAGCTAGTGAACTCAGGTCAATCTCATTTTCTGATTGTATGTTGTTACTCTGCCTTGATCTAACTAGTCATTTCTATGTCGGGTTCTCCATCACTACATTTGGACTCCAGCCTTGAGCTGATCATCTCAACCACCTCCACCTGGATTCTGATGCAGTCGTCCCATTCACTGTTAGGTTATTTTGTCTGCTTCCTACAGGGGCTGCTATTGCCCACATCGGCAGTTGCTTTAGTAGTCAGCCCCTGTGCCTTTTCCCGTTCACATTCTTCCTCTTCCCCATTCCCAGATCTTGAACACCGTGTTGTAGCGGAATGTGTAGAAATGGTAGAAACTACACTTTATGATTAAAATTGCACTCGTTAATTTAGGGGCGCCATCCTCAGCTTGCCTGAGGAAAACATCAATTTAAGCTAAGTCTCAAAGAGACATTGATTAAAATGAAGTTGATCAGTCTCATTCTGAAAGTCAGAAACTCTGATTTCATTGACCTCCAGTTCCCAAAACAAAGAAATACATGGTAGAACCGATGATAATTACATACAAACATTTATTAACTAATTCTATGAACAAACAATAAACAGCAACATGACAACAACAGACAGTGAATAAATGAATGAATAAATGCAGATAAACTAATGAACTGTGATCGTCACTGGAAGCAGTTGGTAGAAAAGGTGATGAATTTAGAATTTGGAATTGGAAAACAAATTATAATCTGTAAATTCACCTGTTTAGCAGAAAGAAAGTGATCCTTGCGTAGCCTTTGTAGGAGTGAGAGGGAGGCCACTGCAGGGTGTGGAGCTGTGATGATCTGCTGGATGAGTTGGTTCAGGAAGGCAGAGACAAAGAGGCACTTTGGCAGGTTTGCATTGCAAAAGTGTGCCGAAGTAAAATCACTAAGAGTCAAAGCTCATAATTATTAAGAAAATATTCACACTGTTGTAGTTCTTAAGTAATTCTCAAGTTCAGTTGCATTCCTCTAAGAGTTGATTTTCCTAAGATCCTTTGTTACAAGTCCATTCTTACAAATGCCAAACTCAAGTTAAATTTTCTAAAAGCCAAGGTTACATTCATAAAGCCAAAACAAAAGCTAAAACTAAGTTGCATTCCAGTTACTTCCCTCTATATAGAAAGCTTTGGAGCCAAATGCAAATCAGAATCTAACCAGTCATGGATGTGTTCCTCCCAAGGGGTGGTGTTAGCTTCTCTGTCCAGGAGAGGTCAGAGGCCAAATCCATGGATTTGTTAAAGATTTCTGTATCATTGTGAGATAGCAGTACAGTGTCACTGTAACTACGAGAACAAGTGAACACTACATCAGCTGCCTGCTGACGATCACATGATTGCGATCCTACTACCAATCGACCGCTGCGGACTTATTGGGACTTATCCATCAGCAATGATACAAGGAATAATTGATTAAATTGATTAAAGTCCCATCAATTCCTGCCGCCCGCTACATATTTAGGTTACATAATTCGGTATCCATACATAGCATACACATGCTGTTTGTGGGTACATCTATATTAAATTGCCACATTCTATAGTGCCATGATTTCTGCAATGAATTTTTTCAAGATTTCAGCAGTAGGAAATGATACGACTGAGCAGCCTTGGCATACTGCACTGCTTTTCTTGTATTATTGATGTGATGTGCAACACCAAAAAGATGACAAATCATGCACAAAATAAAAACCTATTCCTAGCAAGTAATATACTGCACTTGATATTCACAACACTTAAGTTTGGAGGTGTTTGGCAACTGACTAACAATTCATATTTCTATTATGAGAAGCCCAGACTATACCTGATTTGTAATCATAAAACGCTACAAAGTCTCACATATTTCATGGAAGACAATGCAGACGTTATAAAAGTTTTGCAAATATGTGTGATCAATTGATGAAATAAAAGCATTAGCTCATCTGAAAAACTGATAACTTATAAGCTGGAATCAAAGTGTGGAGTCTTTGCATCAGTCACAGTAAACTCATACTGAGCATGATTAGAAATAGTGTGGTTACTGTCAGTGTAATGCAGAGCAGAGAAGGCAGGAAAAAAAATCTGGGTAGAATGGAGAGTGGGAAAATTAGATGGAAATGAGAAGCATAGATATGATTCATTATCAAGCATGAATAAGATTAAATGCTGGCTAAGGAAGTGTTTTGACTGAGAAGAATAAATGGTGGACAGTTGGGGGTCAAATGAAACTCTGATGGATCTAATGCATGTGTGATGGCTGGGAGAACCCATTCCAGGACAATTTAACTAACCTTGGTGAGTTCAAAGCCACTCTGGAGTATCCGTTCAAATAAAAGTTGTCTGCAAATGTTGGCACGATTAACACTTAGAGTATTAAATATTGCCTCCACTTAAAATGTTGATCTTTGGGATCAATAATTAAGTTGTCCCCGTAAGTCACAAATGGTACCACTCAATGGAACCATTCGCCAAGGCTCCTCTGTTCATAGCAGAGTGTTAGGATGTGTGTAATGGTTCTATGGAATCCTAATGCAATGACAACTCAGGTCTGCATGCATCAAACAATGATGAGCAAAGTATTAGACTAGCCTCCACCATCAGAGGTATATCGGAAAGAGAAAAGTAAAACAAAAACTTGAGCAGTATGAAGAATCAAAAACTTATAGCACTGTTACATTTTCTTTGTCATGATTTTGAATTAAGCCTGGAGCCATGTTTCTTGTCTGACAACTCTGAAGATTGTCCCTAGTCTATCGAGTCATTCCGTCAAATCAAAATAGCCTGTTAACAAATGCAAAGTCTTACTTGTTGTCTTAGACATAAACCTGCAGTGGAGTCAATACTGGGACTGGTTTTAGAACTAACACCAACACTTCCCTATACATGCCACAGCAAAAACAATTGCCTGGTTTGACGCTCTGCTTGTATTGGGAATTATTCTTCTCCTTAGCAAATATCTTGGTTTTCAGTTAAATAAATAACTAGTTCAGTGTACAACATGTAAACATCAACAACCACTACCAGGTAGTATTGAATATTTAGATATTTCTGCAGCATCAAAAAAATAAACAAGAAAAGCACTCAGAGAGCGCAGTGCTCCGCCAAGACTGCTCAGTCATTGTATCATTTCCGAAGGATGAAATCTTTAATGAAAAATTACCTTGCGGTGAGCTTAGGCGTGTGTTATATGTGTGTACATTATGTACAGATACTGAATCGCGTGACCAAAATATGTAGTGGGCAGCGGGAATTGATGGGACTCTGAAACACCCGCACAATTTAAACAACTGGATGGATAAGTCCTGATAAGTTGATTTGTAGTAGGATTGCAATCATGTGATCATCAAGCAGCAAGCAGCTGACGCAGTGTTCACTTGCAGTCATAGTTACAGTGATGCCATGATAAAATGGACCTGAAATGTTGAACAAATCTGTGGATCCAGACTATAAGCCACATCACTGCCAGTTGGTCCTTGGACAATTTCTGACCTTCACTGAAAATTTCATCCAAGTCCATTTTTGAGTAATGTTGCTAACAAACAAACGTATGTCGATCATCACATAATTCTATTGCATTCTTTGGCAGAGTAAAAATAAAAATAATACCTAATACACTACTGCACAGCAGAAATTTACAACATATACAGTCTATCAACCATATTATTATAGTTCTCTCATGATAAATCACTCTGTTTCCTAAACAAAACCCATAAAACAGCTGTTTGCTATTCAATCCTGCTGTGGAGTTATCCACTTTAGAGTGTACCAGTCTCTTCACTGAGACAAAATCCAGTCCAGTACCGTTTTCCTCATCTTACTTTACTATAACGCTAAACAGGACTTCTTTTTCCTGCCACACACCCAGAGGAGCAGTCGATACAGCTGATTAGAAAACTGTCTGATGAGGCTGAAGGATGAGCCTCTAGACCTCCATAATGTGGATAGAGCCTGGAGACGAATCCACTTAACTTCATAAACAAACTCAATCAATTGCAACAATAAGACAGTTTGAGTGACTCTTCTCTCTCAGTACAGGAGAGGAGACTGTTAGCTGTTTTCAGTTCAAAAGTGTGAATATTTTTGGCAAAGATAGCTACCATTTCAGCCAACTCATCACAGTTAGGACATGGTCTGGGAAAGTTAGCTGTGTTGTGTGATCAGCTATATATCAGCTATATTGTCAGTTGAGCTGTGTTTTATGGCAGTTAAATTTGAGATATACACTACAGTTCAAAAGTTTGGGGTCATCCAGACAATTTCATGTTTTACATGAAAATTCACACTTTTATTCATGTGCTAACATAACTGCGCAAGGATTTTTTGAATCATCACTTGGCCTTTCAACACCATTAGCTAACACAATGTAGCATTAGAACACAGGAGTGATGGTTGCTGGAAATGTTCCTCTGTACCCCTATGTAGATATTCCATTAAAAATCAGCCGTTTCCAGCTAGAACAGTTATTTACCACATTGACAATGTCAAGACTGTATTTCTGATTAATTTCATGTTACATTCATTGAAAGAGGATCGTCCTATAGCAGCATAACTAAGGGTCAGCTCAGGCGATCCTGAGCAGCCCTAACTACAAGGTTTGTCAAAGAGGAACGTTGACCAAAGTGCTTTACTGTTCATAATAGAGAACAAGACATAATCTGTGAGGAAATACACAGAGCAAGATATACAATGCCATATATCAAGGTGTCAACGCTCAACTACAATTAAAAGCCAGAGAGTACATATGTGTCTTCAGTAGGCACTGGAAGGTATCAAGAGACCGAGCGGTTCTAATTTAAACAAAAATAGGCGGTTCCACAGACTGTGTACAGCCACAGGAAAGGTCCGGTCACCTCTGTTTCTGAGTCTGGATCTGGGAATTTTAAGGACCATCTGAGTGGCCGACCTCAGAGATTCAACTGGAGCATGGACAGTTTTAAAGCTCAGATAAATAAGAAGCTGCTAACCCATTTGACACCTTATAAACAAGCAATAAAATCTTAAAAACAATTCTGAAGCAGACGGGAAGCCAGTGGAGCAAGGCTAAAACTGGAGTGATGTGCTTCCGTTTCTTTGTCCCTGTTAGAAGCCAGGCAGCAGCATTTTGTAGCAACTGGAGCCGACAAAGAGACATCTGATCAAGACCCACATACAGAGAGTTGCAGTAGTCAAGCCTAGATGTGATAAAAGCATATATGACTCTCTCAAAGTTGTTGTGGAGAGATAGGGCTTTACTTTGGCCAACAGCCTCAACTGAAAGAATCCGGTTTTGACAACAGAACTGATTTGTTGTCAAATTTAAAAGCACTGTCAAAAATCACACATAGATTTTTTTGAGGAGGGTCAATTATAGATTGACACAGTCAACTAATTGATCTGGATGGCTAAAAACAATAATCTCTGTTTGGGTTTCATTGAGAAAAGAAAATTAATGTCCAACTAAATATGGACCCGCACTATATGTTTTATCTTTTATTTTCACACAGATCATAAAATATATTCATTAAGAGGAGAGAAGGTCACATTAAACCCTTCTATAAAAAAACTTTTCAAAAGTTCTCTTGTTTCTTTGAAAAATTGCCTGAAGAGTATTTCTGAGATCATAAAGTGGTTTCTCCAGAATTGCCTCCTTTCTCTGCAAACAGGAACTTCTGCCAGGAAAATAGCCTGAAAGACAAAAGAAAGTCTTCTATAACATCACTGTATGCAATTTCCAAAAATGTGACTCTGCTATGTATATGAACTCATGTAATAGTTGACAGGTTAATTTTTTGCCTTTTAAGGATTTGTTTAGGTGTGTGACATTATGTGTGTCTGTGAAGCTGAGCTCATTCTTCTGTATTTGGTTATTACGTTGAATACATTAACTTAGTGTGCCCTCGTCATCTCCCTCAGAAAAGTGGACTGATTATCTCAGAGCTCCTCCTTTCATCAAAATGGAAATAAATAATATTCCCTATTAAGCCTTCATGTAAGACTTGGTTGACAATTTGTAATCCCATAAATTAGCATTGAAAGTTGTCAAATGGGCAGTCCTCTGCACTGACTACCCTTTCTTCTGTCAAGAAGCAGCAATCTTTATTTATCTGTTACATAACTACCATAAAACTAAGCAGTGTTTCACATCTGACTGCTGCATTGCCACACAGTGAGAACAGACGGTGCAGCCAAACTGTACTTAGTATATCACTGGTGACTTGACCGTCTGTATGACTGAGATGATTTCCAGTCAAGCCCCCTAAATGAGAAGATGCAGTAAGAGCAGTGTGTTTTCTGTGCCAAGCCATTTGTGGAAATCATTTTAGAGAAAGACCTGCAGTGATAATCTGTCCTAAATTGACTACTGATGAGCCACACTTCACTGGGTAAGGGAAGTGTATATTTTTCTCAGTGTACAAAGTGTCAAGTAGGATTTAACTCAAGGAAAATCAAGTTGTTGCTGTTTTTTTTTATTTTGTTTTTTTTTCTATTAAGTTAAGACAAAGTTTGTTTGTTTTTTTTAACCTTATTATTCGATACACTACCATTCAAAAATATGGAGTCACTTAGAAATGTCCTTATTTTGGAAAGAAAAGTATTTTTCCATGAAGATAGCATTAAATGAATCAGTCTAGACATTGTTAATATGGTAAATGACTATTTTAGCTGGACATGGCTGATTTTTAATGGAATATCTCCATAGAGGTACAGAGGAACATTTCCAGCAACCATCACTCCTGTGTTCTAATTGTACATTGTGTTAGCTAATGGTATTGAAAGGCTAATTGATGATTAGAAAACCCTTGTGCAGTTATGTTAGCACTTGAATAGAAGCGTGAATTTTCATGTAAAATATGAAATTGTCTGGGTGACCCCAAACTTTTGAATGATAGTGTATGTGCTAGTATGTAATTTGCTATCCATCCACAAGTACTTGTAAGTGGTACAAAACACAGACCTTTGCACATTTACAAAACACTGCAGTCAACATACCCTGGTAGCAAACAAGATGACCAGTGCCTGTGTTTACCTGTGTAGCTGTGTGGAGGTGTACATCAGATAAATGAAGATCTTTAGCTGTAGGCGTGTCACACCCTCTACCTCCAGGTAGTGGCAGATTTTATCTTCCCCCTCCCTTCTCCTCTCTCCTCAAATGCACATGTGTGACGATGCTTGCTGAGCAGATGTCTCTAATCTAATCAGCAGGAATTGGGTGCGAGCAGGTGGGAGTGATCGCATCAGCTGCATCCTTTTCCATAGAACTCGACTCCACACTACTCTCTGCCGGATCGTCGGACAGCTTCAGTCAGTTCAGACTCTGTTCAGTTTAGCTCCCTTGCCTGAGAACCTCGTGCTTAACCTCTTGCTCTTTGCTTTC
This sequence comes from Amphiprion ocellaris, assembly GCF_022539595.1. Lineage (NCBI taxonomy): Eukaryota > Metazoa > Chordata > Actinopteri > Pomacentridae > Amphiprion > Amphiprion ocellaris. The sequence continues at coordinate 23,972,999 of NC_072779.1, forward strand.
TAGTCTGGACTCCCTGCCTGCTCGTGTTGCCACCTGGTTCATCACTGCCTCCCTCCTCATCTGTTGGAATTTGTTCTCCACACAGGTCAAGCTCCCTGCCATTGACACCTACCCTGCCACCAACTACACCTGCCACTGCCTCCATCTACTCCCCCCTCTGTCTTCCATTGTTCGCTAAGTTCCCTGCTTGATTTCTGAAGCCAGTCTTTGTATGGTTAGATCAGTGTTTTTATATCCAGTTCAGCCGAACATCTCGTCGCCACATCTTCTTGGCTCTTGTGTAATTTGTTTAAGGTTTCCTGCATAGGTAGTACTTAATGTGGGTTAGTTTTGTATTTTGTATCTGTTTCCTGATTAGACTCTGGCGTTCGTTTTCCACTTGGCCGCTAGATGTCCCTGCTTAGGTTCAATCTATGTTCCACTTTAACTTCCTGTTGTAGTCCAGCTACATCTAGTTGTAGTTTTCTGAGTTCTGTATCTTGCCTTTATTGTAAAATAAATAGTTTTTTTGCCTACGCTCTTTTGCCATGTCTCATTGCTCTGCACGTGAGTCTCCGTCAGTGGCCAGTGTAATAATGTGGTGCTACAAGAAGGATCAGGGGATTCCCAATGTCAATAGATTCATCCTGCAGCTGTTTGGACCTGACTGGTAAAACAACTAACCAACATCCTTGAAACCACACTGCTTGATAAGGTTAAACAAAGAGGGGAAATAAGATAATGTAATCTCATATATATGTATTTAGAAATTATCAGGTAGATTTTTTTTTCTGAGCACCAGCAATCTGTTGCAGTTACAAAGCTATCACAAGGCAATGTAGTATTATTTAGTGTATTGATGTTACTGATTGATGATCTTTTAGGAATCATTTACTGACGTTTTTCAAAAACAGCTTGTAGAGGGCTGTGAACTGTTTTAAAAAGTTATTGTTCATTTTATGCTGACCTATTGTGCTTGCTAATCTGCAACGCTTGTAGCAGTTGAAGTACACATAAACTGTCTATTGTTTAAAAAGACCATCAATTGCAATTTTATTTCTGGGTATTCAGCCTTGAATGAGCCACAGAGACTACCTGCAACTGACAGATCATGTTTCTACATTCATCTTTTCTTCGTCCGCTCCCCAATGAAATGTAGCTTTCACTGACCCACTCACCAGCGTGGAAAGTAAGTGAGAGTTCTGCCTCGGGGAGGGACGAGCTAGAGAGGAACTAGACGTAAAGATGGATGATGCAAGGAAGCTGTGCAACGCTTAATGGCAGAATTGAGCATGGATCAGTTGTGAATCATTGGGTTTGCTCAACTGCCGCAGGAAGAAATCCTTTATTGGGCTTTCTTGACTAAACAGATGATGTTCTAATTTAAAGGTGCTGGCAATGACACTAAACTGGATGACTCTGCTGAAGTCACAAATGAGCAATTTTATCTATATTAATTACTTTCCACCTCAGATTCAAAAACTTAAACATTCTCATGTTCTTCTAAATGATCCACCTCTTCTTCATGGCTACAGGGAGAATTCCATTTCCACTTTTTCAGTAATGTTCATGAGCAAATTCATTTTCGGATCTTAAAACTGCTATAATTATTAATACAGCATTGTATTCAATGATAACATGGAAATAATTTGAGATCTGACAGTGATATATGGTAGGGATTAACAAGATATTATCACCTGAATCAGAAATACAACTTGGTGCTGCTTCACAATGGCAGGATGAGGAAATAGGTAACTGATTTCTAACAGGTTCGTCATATTCCCTAAAATGCAATGATTCAGTATTTTGTCAGAGTTGTGTTCACTGCTTTAAATTTTCATCGTTAGCATCTCGTGGACAGATTGAGAACATCACTGAGCTCCAAAATGTAAGGGGAGAAGGCAAATCTGGCATTTCAATTAGCAGGCTTGGGACTTGAAAGGACGTTTTTGGCCCTATTTTATATTCAACCTTAAAAAAATGCTTAACTTAAATCAGATTTAAGCTCTATGGAAGGATTAGCAATCAAGTTTGTGCAGAAGTCAGTCCCACACACCAGAGTTTGGATATAAATCGATCTTGAACTTCAGTCTGTCTTCTCCATGGGTTTATCATTGTTGGCAATGAGACCTCCAGGGCGCTATTATCCACAGCCTGGATTTTGAAGGACAGCTGGCAGGTGGTAAAGTCGCTGTTGTGGAAGGTGGCACAAACGGTGGCGGAGGCATCCTAGATCTACATGAGCTCACAGTTATGTGAGACAGTTTGGGACTGGACTGCTTTATCTGTGACGAGTACTGGATTTGATGCACAGCGTTAGTCATTCTTGCTGTGGAGTCTGAATGTCCTTTTGCCTGAGCTCCATATGCATTTTGTCCCACTGCTGTAAGACATGAAGGCCAGTGTTAGACAATCATGAGTGAGACTCATGAGTGTGCATGTGTGTCCTCGTTGTATTGAACAAACCAAAGTGTTCTCTACATGAAAGGAATGAACCAGATAAAATAATGTCTAAATGTATTAGCCTCCAAGAGCAATAAAAATCAATCCAAAGGCACAGAAGGTTTTCCATTTTTAGTACCCTTGGGTTTTTCCATTTCGTCCACTTTCCCCTTTCTATCTGTGCTTTGTGTGTGGGTAGCAGTGCATAGTGTAAAAAAAAAAACTAGTGTAAGGCTGTTGTGACTGCATCATGTCTACACTCGCTACTGGAAATATCTGTTTTCCTCCATTTGTCTTGTTCTAGTATTGATGAATCCCTCTTCATGAAACAAGGTGTACATTGAAAAGAAAAAGATGCATGATCTTTGTTAACAGAAGGAACATTTTTCTCCAGTCATTTTTTCTCACTTAGTGTTGTCGTTGTGTTCTGCTGAAGCTCTGCCAGAGTTGTTGCCTTGTAATGTTTGGAACACTTTTAAAAAGCCTAATGAGACGCCTCATTTAACTCGCCGTCTGTGTCTGGAAGGACTGGGATATGATCTTTCTGGCTGCAACAGCGAATTCTTGTCTTTTCTTGTTTATTAGCATAACAAGCTAAGACTGTGTGTTTATTTCAAGCTCTGCAAGATTTTTAAAGCATTTCATCCCTGTCTTTTACATGTAACAAAAAGGCTTGTGTTGACTCTGATCTATGCTGAACATCACTGTTATTATTATTTATGGGCCACTCTACTGAATTGGTTGCAATCCGATGATAGAAAAAGACATTTTGAAAAAAATGAAAAATTCAGACCCTAGATATTAATGTCATGTTATGATCTATTTAATCCCAAAGCATTAGTTCAGATATCAATAAATTAAATATAAAAAATATCCTCCTTTGTATGTGACTTATTGAAAGGTGGCTGTCCCAACCTCTAACGCCTAAATTTTAATGAATTAAAATACTATTTAAATTATTTTTACTTTTTTTTTTTTTTTTAATGTGTTAGGGCCAAAACACTAACGTATGCAAAATGACCAAAACACAAGATGGACTGGATACATCAGGAACACACAGGAGATGGGAAAACTAGCCGGAACTGGGTACAACTGAGCTAGGAAAATTGCATGTCAGGAATGAATCATGGATATAGATTCTACGCACACAACACCACAAACAGATCAGAACTTACAGAATGTTACGGTGCACAAAACACACCCAAATACATAAACTCAAGATCCCAACATGGCGAATTACTAATTCCTGAAACAAACACAGAATACTAGTACTAATAATTATTTATCTCCAGGTACTCCGGCTTCCTTCCACAGTCCAAAAACATGCTGAGGTTAATTGGTGACTCTAAATTGTCTGTAGGTGTGAATGTGAGGGTGATTGTTTGTCTCTAAGTGTAGCCCTGTGACAGACTGGTGACCTGTCCAGGGTGTCTCCTGTCTTCACCCTAAGACAGCTGGGATAGACTCCAGCCCCCTTGCAACTCTAATGAGGATTAAGCAGTGTATAGATGGATGGATGGATGGATAATTATTTAAACACGTAACATCAACATAGCGAAGAGTAAACATCATACAACTGCAAATAATTAATCTAGCCTAAACAAGCCTTGGAGAGGGGTCGAGGGAATGCGGACGGTGGAGATGTGTGGAGGCCTGCCACGGAGTGTGAGGGTGAATGGTGGAGAATCAGATCCAAGCTGGTTCAGATGATCCGTGGTTAAGGCAGGAGATGTAGATGGGACAGCAGGATGGGAGCAGAAGAGAACAGGATTACTACAAGCATCATGACAAAGCTGAAGCAGAATACTGTCCTGAGTTGACTAACAAGCATGCTTTTCAGCGGTGCAGCATGGAGTGATGAACTGAGAGAAGATGATTGTGATCAGGTGGAGGTGCTCCCTGCTGCAGGTGTTTTGACTCAGGTGATCACAAATCACAAATACCACAGTCCACTTGCAGAGAACAGGGAAAGGAGGGAGAAGGAGAGGTTGCTACTAAGCAGAGGAGCAGGTGGAGGCCATGACAGTAGAATTGGTGTGAATAATGGTAAATGTAAATAAAAGTTGTATCACTGCATACATTAAAAGTTAATTATATTAAAATCTCCACTGATTGAAAGGGTTTTTATTGACAAGAATAATGTGTGGGTCAAGCCAGCTTTTATAGATAGTGGCTTTATCTTTGAGTATTATGTGTTTAATATTCCAAATGTAATATTTGTGTGGACTAAAGTTAGGTTCAAGAATCACTAGCCCTGCTACTGGGATTTATGATCAGAAAAGCCACCTAGTTTAGGGGGAAAAAAGAGAAGAGAAAGTCCCAAAATTACTATTCATAAATATCTTCGTCAGTTGATTTTAAATGTCTTGTTAAAGATATGACTGTATAAGAAGTTAAACCCCATTTGCTTCCTCTCGCTGTGTTCGCATGAAGTGCTGCCATTTTCAAGATTTTAGTTGTGCGCCCTCTGCTGCCTCTTCCTGAAATAACTTCTCTGAAAAGGTTCTATCTCAATAAATATGATCTTCCTCATACATCAGCAGCCAAGCCACAGTAAGTACATCACTGGGATTAGCAAATAAGGAGCACGCCTGTGTCTGTTTCAGCTGGCAGGAATCTATTGTTCCTCCTCATAATGAGCTGCTGATTTGTTTCTAATGTGCATGTTGGTAAACTGTCAGGTGTGCTGGTGAGATCACAGGAGGTGAGTTTAGTATGGCTTCTGTGTCAATATTTGCACTTGCAATGGAGTTTTGTCATTTGCACGATCTGTACAGGCTGATTTTCACTGCAGCTAACCTTTCCTCTTCACCTTCCTTTGCAACTCATTTTCCAATTCAAATTTGACATGAAAGTTACTGAACAGCAGCAGCAAGTGATTGTGAAGGTGGAATAGTTGTGCATACATTCAGCCTGAGCCTCCTGAGGATACATTTCATGCACTTCAGAAGCTGCTCAGAGTTAATGGTTGCTGTAAGGTAGACTTTACTGAGAATTATGACTCACAAATGATTTGAAATACTTAAAGCTAAACCAAATGGAAAGTGCAATAGATGAGATAAGGTAAAAGCTATGCAACAAGATAATCATGCTCTTTGATTCCCAGGAGAAATGCACTTTAAACCGAGGAGTAATGTATTTGTATGTTTTGGCTGTGACTGCCATTATACTGCTGTATAGAGGGTGAATACATTTTCATCCATCCGTTATCTATACACTGCTCAATCCTCATTAGGGTCGCAGGGGGCTGGAGTCTATCCCAGCTGACTTAGGGTGAAGGCAGGGGACACCCTGGACAGATCACCAGTCTATCACAGAGCTTTATGCAGTCATGGAAAAAATTATTAGACCACCCTTGTTTTCTTCAATTTCTTGTTCATTTTAATGCCTGCTATAACTAAAGTTACCTTTGTTTTATAATAACCAAAATCACTGCAGTTCTTACATCAATAGTTATGGCATTGTACTGCCAAAAACAGTGCTTTTAGGCATTCTATGTTTTCTTTTCTGTCTGTTTTAGTCACATGATACACACAGAAGTTAGAACTTGATTGCATAACTATTGTTTATGATGACCGCAACCATGTGTCTTGGCATGTTCTCCACCAGCTTCTGACATTGTTCTGCCGTCACAGCAGCCCATTCCTGTTGCACAAATTCAAACAAATTTGCTTTGTTTTTGGGCTTGTGGTTCTCCATCTTGCATTTGATGGTTTTCAACTGGATTTAGATCTGGTGACTGAGCAGCCAAGGCATGGTTCCAATGTTCTGGTTCTCCATCCAGGCTTTAACTGACCTTGCCGTGGCAAGGGACATTGTCTTGTTGGTAAATCCAGTCATTCGAGGCAAGAAAGAGTTTTCCAGCTGATGGAAGAAGACTGTTTTCAACAGGAGCCCTGTACATGACCTGGTTCATTCACCCTTCACACAATTGCATTTGCCCTGTTCCGCCCATACTAAAACGACCCCAGATCATCACTGATCCACTCCCATGTTTTACTGTAGGGGTAAGACAGTCTGGTTTGTAGCTTCTCCAGGCTTCCTCCTAACCAGTAAGCTGGCTGGAGTGGGCATCAACTGAAAATTGGATTCATCACTGAACAGAATCTTAGCCCAATCATCAACAGTCCAATCCTTGTGATCCCAGCGATGAGTAACTGGGCTTTAATCTGCCTTTTGTTGATGAAGGGCTTCTTCTGTGCCCTGTGTGACTTCAGACCAGCTTCAAGAAGTTGGATTCCAACTGTCCTTGCCGAACAAGTCACACTTCTCCACAGTGTCCACTCATTTTTAAGGTCCCTGGAGGTCTGACCACAATTCCTGACACAGGAACAGATGAGTGTACGATCACCACCTTTAATTACAGCTTCAGAAATGAACAAAAAATTGCATTGACAACTTTAAAAACTTTGCGGAAGACAGAATTTGCATTCTATTGGATTGCAGAATATTGCACAGCTGTACCTACTTGTGAGTGTGGAGTGTCTGAGTGTTTGAGTCACGTGACTAGAAAACACAACAGAAGTGTAGAATGTGGAGTGGAAAGTCAAACTGAGAGTGAGCAAAAAGCAGCACAGCATCACTATGTAACCAAGCTATAAACAGACACACACACACACAAAACAACCCTTTCAGCTTTTAAAGGTACGTGAATGTTTACACCTGTGTCATAAAGTCAGAAAACAGTTTTACCATCTATGCAGGAGGGACACTGGCTACTATTTTTATTTTTTAAAATGCCAGAAGGTAAGCTGTTTAGGCCAACTTGTAAATAGAATTTTAATCTCTTGCCTACTCATACTTCATTTTACTTATAGTGAAAAGTGGGACGCGAAAGTGGGCAATATTTGCAGTGTTTTTGTAAATAGTATAAAGACATTATATTCTTCTATCTCATGGGATGGTTGTACATGTAACTGGGGAAATAAAATCCTCAAAAATATGTTTGAAAAGAAAGAGCTTTTGTGTACCTTCTCTCCATGGTGTCATAATGCTTCTGACTCCCACTGACTATCCGGAGCAGTGAACTCTAAAAGATTCTGTCTTATTAACTCTTCATATGAGGAAAAACTTTACCCAGCAGGCAGGGGACCGAGGGTTGAAACTCTGAACAAAGGAACATTTAGAAACATTTAGAGGATTTTGCCTCTGTGCTTTTCAGACGGTGTGCATCCACTGTATCGCACTGTGTAATGTCCAGACCCCATGGCACCGTTGAGGACGAATGTAAACAGCAATAAAAGTCGTAGTTAAAGATGTGGGAAATAAACATTTGAGACAATGCACAAGTACAGTTCACCTGTGGTTTTTAATGCAAAATGAAAGCAATGAACGCGCTGCAGTGCAGTTGTACACCGATCTCACAAAGAGAAACATCTGAAGGATGGTGACGTGTGAGGAACAGGTCTGTCTTGCCCAGCAGCCTGGCTTAATTAACTGATTCAATAGCAAGTGAAATAATACTTTGAGTGATTGACTGAAATGAAAGTAATTCTAAATTTGAAGAAAATGATACAACATCGCAATAGGTAAGAGTTTTACAGTCTCATAGCACAATATGGTACCAGTTTATCACTCGCATATAACACGTTTTCATAAAATATTTCCTTTATCTCTGCTATAGACAGCTGAGAGCTAACGGAATGACTGATGTAATTGCTGTTCCCACTGGTCACCAGCAGAGGTCAGTAAATACCTCTGTTACTGTTTTGACTTCTATTTGAAAAAAGTGACAATAATTTGAAGCTGTCATGGGTTGTTTTTTTTCCTCTCATTTTTAAGTTTCTGCTTGATTTCATTTAAATGTGTTTGAAATGCAGTGGATAATATAGTGTGAGCTGAGAAAATACCATGAATAATTGTAAAAAAAGATGAAGAACACAATGAGAGTAGTAAGATGATTGCAGCACTGT